>NC_142143.1:16369848-16521363 GCF_024610735.1 Ursus americanus | reverse complement strand
TGCCACACGCGCACACACACACACACACACACACACACACACCCCAAGGAGGGCATGAAGATTTCTTACTCACATATAATGAGGATTTCTGGGGGAGCAGGGTAGGCACCCTACTGGCCCATTCATCTTGAGTGAAGGAAGGGGAGCTGGAAGTGGCTTTGGTTTTTATTGTGGTTGGGAGTGGGGCTGGTGGAGGGATCCTGTGCTTGGGGAGAGGTTTGCATGGTTTTATCATCCCCACCAGCACAAAGGAAGGAATCCCCTGGCTTTCTTATCAGCTTACACTGATGTGAGGCAGAAGGGGGAGCGGTTGGACTTGAAAGCTGTCAGTGGTCAAACATCAAAAATAGAGTCAGATTTTATTATTATTATTGTTATTTTAAAGAGGAATTCAGAGAAGATGAGAATGGAATTGTAAGGTTTTTCAGGAGTTAAATATGTATTTTCTATGGGACTTTAGGTCCCCAAGAAGCAATATACATGGTTTCAAACTCCTGGTTGCAGTACTTGAGTTTATTACCGAAGCAAGTAGCAACAACCAGTTCAGCCTTAACCTCGTGTCTTTCACTGCAATATCTAGGTCTCTCTGTGAGCCTCCTCCTTCCCTTTCTATACCTTGTTGCCAGATTCATTTCCTTAAGCACCCCCTTGCCCTTGTAGGACCTCTGCTCAAAAACATGCAATTATTCTCCATCACCCTCTGGACTGAGCCCAGAACCCTTTGGGAACAGGAAGGCCATTTATGTTTGCAGCCTTTCTTTGACGGACTCTGCGTGAGGTGGAAGGGGCACTGCAGTTGGGGTGAGCAAGGCCAAGGCTGAGAAGGGAGCTGACGTCCTGCACTCCGAGACCTCTCGCAGGGGCCCAGACTGACCTCCCATGTTCGGCCTCCATTTTTGCTATTCCCTCTGCCTGGAATGGCCTTTTTCTCAATTCCTTTTGCAATAAATAAATAAATAAAGCTAGCTATTCTTCAGGGCTTCTGTCTTCTTTGCAAGATGAATTTCTTGGATCTCTCCATTGGATAGAATGTCTTTTTCTTCTGAACTTTTAGAGCATTTTCCACCTTTCTTATGACACATCATATGGGGCTATATCGTAGTTATTTATCTGCTTGTCCCTCTTGGGCAGCGGGGGAAGTGAAATGTCGTACTCATCTGAATGTCTCCCAGTTAATTAGTATCATGTTTTGAATGTGGTGTTTAATGAACAGGTGCTAAATGAATCCCATCATATCTATTCAAGGAGAGATTGATGTCTTGACTTCTTTCTTTCAGAGGCATGGACATTTCTAATAAAATTTAGTGATGCCTTTGTCAACAAAATGAACTCTTCCACGATGTGAGATGCCACTTAATGGCTTTTCAAAATCCTGAATTCTGTAGATTTAAATTTTCTGTGACTCTGTATACCTCATTGTATGTCCTAGGAGGATATAATTTTATTTAATAGTTGACCCTTTTAGAAATAAATGTAGTAAACTAGAAAAGGTTAAAAAGAGTATAATAGAATTATTTTTTCCTTGCACAAAAGGTGTATTCAAACATGTTCTTTTGCTTTTTTTTAAGATGAAGGTATAGATTTACAGGTCTTGACTATGAATGAACAGGGAGCTAAGAAATTTAGACAATTTAAACTTTTTATTATAAAGATCTAAAGTTTTCTTTTTTAATCTAGAGAGACTGATCCCAAACCAAAAGAAGTGGCCAAAATCACATAATGGGTGCTAAGAAGTACACAACTTCACATAGGGGCAGCCACCAAATTATACAGGCCACATAAGTCTTTTGTGGAGGGGGGGGTGGGTTATGGTTATTTTTAGAAGAGAGAAATACTGTAGTTACCCTCTTAATATAACACAAAATCCATTCTCTAGGGAAGGTTTGTGATTTTTACTCTGTCTCTCCTCTTTCCTATTTCTTTGCCGATTTTCTAGAGGCAAGAAGCCAGGATATAATAACAGATAAAATGACACTTCTGCCCTTAAGTAGGTTAGTGCCTACTGGGGACCAAAATGCAGTGTAATAAGTGCTAATTATTGAGATAGTCAGAATTTAATGCTGGTTTGGGTCTTGAGGGATGAATAAGAGTTCGTGCAGAGAAGGGAAGAATAGCAGCCCAGAGCAGAGGAAAGAGCATGACAAGAGGTCATGGCTGTAAGAGAGCCTCAGCTCTCCTGCGAGGAGCCTGGTGGTTGGTTCTGGAGCCCGCGGGGCATGCAGAGACAAAGGGTGAGGCCACCGGGCTGGAGCTGGCTTGTGAAGGGCATTTGGTGCCAGGCCAGTAATTCCACTCGATATTGTACACATTCAAGAGCCATTGGGAATTTTAAGGTGGGGGGACGCAATGATTATGTTTGAGCTTTAGGGTGCTCAGTGAGGCGTGCGAGGTGGGGGAAGGGTGGAGGCACAGGAAGGGAAGGCCGTGAGGCCACCAGAGGGGCAGAGCTCAGACAGTAGCAGTGGGGCAGAGAAGAGCCGAAGCTCTTCAAAGTACGCTTGGAATATGATGAAGATTTGTTGAATGATGGACCGGGGAAGAAAAGGAGAGGAAAATCTGAGGATCACGCTGCGGTTTCAAACCTGAGCCGAGGGAAGGGATGGCTGATAATCCAAAGAGGTCAGCCGGGCCAAAGGGGGAAGAGAAGCCACCTGGCGTGGTGCGATGCCCACACCGGCACCTGGGGGACTGTAGTTTCCATCGGGGGGTGTGAGTAGTAATTGAGCGAAAGTGGAAGTGGGCGAGGAGCGGGGAAGTGGTGCGCGGCCTCTCATCTCACGGTGTTTGGCAGTAGGGAGGGCAGGGTGTTGGCAGGTTGCAGACGGTGATGTGCGGAAGTGCTGAATCACCGTATTGTGCACCTGAAACTCCCTTTACACCGTATGTCAACTAACTGGAATGTACGTAGAAGCTTTAAAAAAGTTACAAAGAAGAAAGAGAAAGCACTTTTAAAAATATATTTCTGTTAGAAAAGGAATACCTAGAAAATTGGGAAATTTTTTTTTTTTAAAAAGAAAACATCAGCCCTTATCAATACCACCAGAGACAGCCACCATTAACATTTTACACGCTTTTCTTCCATTTCTTCATTTCTTCTGTTTCTGCCCAGTTGTGTGCATGGATGATTTTGCCTGTGGAAGTTGGTTTTGCTTTTTCTGTTTATTTTTTACACACCCGTGGACTCCAGGGTAGGAATCAGCGGAGTGAGACGCGCCGGGGGTGGCTTGGGGAGAGGGTCATCTGTGAGGAGGGGGAACTGTGATGGAAATAAATTCCAGAATAGGCGGGAAGGCTCAACAACTTACAAGGTTAACCTTAGAGACTTGAGATGAGGAGGGAAGCAGGGGTGAAGATACACAGGCACAACGCCCTTTTTATTGTGTCTTGCTTTATTGCCCTTTGCGGATAATGCATTTTTTACAGATTGAAGCTTTATGTCAGCCCTGTGTCAGGCAAGTCTGTTGGAGCCATTTTTTCCAACAGCATTTGCTCTCTTTGTGTCTGTGTCACGTTTGGGTAATTCTCACAATAATTTCAAACCTTTTCAATGTTAGGTTTGTTATGGTGATATGTGACCAGTGATTACGACTTGCTGAAAGTTCAGATGATTGTTTTGCATTTTTTAGCAATAATGTATTTTTAAATTCAGGTAGATACATTGTTTTTGTAGCTATAATGTTATTGTACACTTAATAAACTACAGTGCAGTGTAAACATAATTTTTATATGCACCGGGAAACCACAAAATGTATGTGACTCGCTTTATCGTGATATTGATTTTATGGCTGTGGTCTGGACCCTAGCCTGCGTTATCTCTGAGGAATGCTTGTATAGAAATTTATTCACCATAACACAGACTCATGCCATCAGCGAGTGACTCTTTCTTATTCTCTCTCCCTCTGTCTCTTCAAAATGAAATCACAGTGCTGTAACATGCAGAATAAAATAGACGTGAATTCCATGTGATGACATCTGGCTGCTTTCACAAACCTGGAAAAATCAACTATGCTTTTATTTTATTTCAGTGAATTATCTCAGCTATTTGGCACAAACAGTTTGCATTGGGATATTTTTGGTTGGAAATGGCAGAAGTCCAGCTTAAACTGGCCTAAGCAAACAAACAAACAAGAAAGGAATTTATTGGCATGTGTAGTGGAAAAGCTCCAGGGGTTTGGCCCCAGTCACGGCTGGGATCCAGGTGATCAGATGACAGGAAGAAACTCATTTCTGCTTTCTTGTTTTGGGCTCCATTTTTAGGATGCTTTCCCCAAGTGGCGATGGAGATGGTCATCTCTTGTCTCCTATCAGCTTCATAATTCCTGTGGAAAAAGAGCTTTTCTTTCCCAGTAGCGTGATCAAAAGTCCTAGGGCTCTCCCTGCTACAGCATGAGGTCACGTGCCTCCCTCTGACAACCAGTAAGCCAGGGGAACATGGGCTTCTCATTGGCCAGGCCTGGGTCACGTGCCAGACACTGGGGCCAATCAGCATCGTTCGTGGTGCCTGGCCACGTGGTCAAAATCTGGGAGAGTGGCTGAAGACAGATGCGGAAGCTGTTACCCACGTGGAAGGCCCTTAAAACTGGGCAGGCAGAAACGAAGTATGTTCTGCAGTAGGTCGGTTAAGCAATACGTATAGAAATATTACAAACACGTTTTAGTAAGAACAGTATGAAACAAGTTGGCACTAATTTAATGTTTGCCGTTGAAAATAAAAGAATAGCCACTCAGTTTAAACAAGGTAATTCAAATGCGTCTTTCACTTAAAGCTCGTGGCATTTCGTGAAGATTGCTTTCTTGACAAAGCAATTTTACTGTTATGAAAGGTAGTGACTCTAGAGAAGACTGTCTCAGAATGAGTGAGCAAAACACGTCGAAGCGCCACCTTTTAAGATGAAATTATGAGTCTTTCATCTTGAGTGTCCTTGGGATCCTTTACGGATTTCTCATGCCCAGGGCACCTGTCAGCTGAGCCCTCGCTAGTCCTCGTTCCAGACCTGAGGGTATCTGATGGGCTTACTCCTCTGCGGAGTAGCCGGAGGTTGCGGAGACTGGCGGGAAGCAGCATTGGAAAAGCATGCGTTTTGGCAGCAGGGAGCCCTGCATTTGAATTTCCTGCCACCATTTACCAGCTGTGTGATATTCTGTCCCCAGTAATCTTGGCCGTAAAATGGGGATAATAATAAGTGTACAGGGCAACCATCTTCATCCCTATCATCATTACTCTGTTATGAGAGCTCCGCTCTATTGAGGACTGCATGCCCTATCATGATTTCCAGCACTCTGCATTATCTCATTCTGTGCCCATGACGATCTGATGGAGACAGTAATGCTGTTTCATTTTACAAATGAGGATATGGGGCACAGAGAGGTTAAGTAACTGCTCAAGGGTTGTGATGGTTATTGGTACAGTATATTTAGTACCCCGGGATAATACTTGGCATTATGCTTTCCTGCTGCCCTTAAATAGTAGCTAGGATTGTTAGATGTTTTAAGTGTCGTTGAAAAGACTTGGCAGAGGCTCTGTCATGACTATGACAGTAGAAGAACCAGTGCATAGCTGAAGTTAGGAAGTACACAGTCCCATTCTTGGCCCATCAACGCATGGTCGGATTCTCCTTAGGCAGGGCCAGTGCAGTAGGAACAGGAAGAGAGAAAACAGATGGGCATGTTCATCCCGGGACAGAGAGAGATGGGTGGTGACCAGCAGGTGTTGCCAAAATGCTTGGCTGCAAGGGACGTGCTAGGGAGGGGGAGACCGTAAGGGGCTGAAGAATGGGGAGAGCGGAGAGTTTGGCTGCACTGGAGGCTTCTTAGGATGGAGGGGAGGAGGAAGAGCGGAAGGATGATTTTCCCCCCCTCTAGGGAGTGAGATTGTCTACTGTAAAATGTCAGAGGTGCAGTAGTTCCAGGAACTAAGCTCCTCAGAGCAGTCCTGGGAGTGAGTTATTAGCGTAGCAATAAAAGTTGTTGGAATAGAGGAAGTCAGCAAAATGTGAAGCAAAGGTCGATTGGGTGATTTTCATGGAATTTAAAATTATCCAAGATAATGATGGTTCAAAAGAAAACCTTTGGGTCAGGGCCAAAAATCTTTAGGGTATTTGGGGCTGCTGTCGCAGGATTCCAATGCCCAGAGGAGAGGGTTTGAGTGAAGGTGAAATAGGCCCCATCTGAAAGAGCTCTGTGGAGAGGTTGGGAGCCTGCTGGCTTCATCTCCTATTGGGAGACACTGGGATATTTTGAGCAAAGTGATACCATGAGGGAAAAGCAAATTTTCTTAAGGTGGGCAGGTGGGGAGAACATTCCTGTCTTTAGCAAATGATGCTTCTACAGCCAATGTCAAAATAATCCTGAGCGCCGTGTGCTTCTTAGAAGGAGAGCAGGAGGAGGGTAGGGAAACCGCACATTGGCTCTTGATTCATTACTTCCAGACAAAGAGTGAACGTTATTCATATTTTCCAGTAATACATTCTGGAAGAAAGAAAGGGACCCATATTGGCCAAGGGGCTCACAAGGAGAGAGATTTAAAGATAACCGTCCAAAGGAATTTTGGAATTTTGGAGAAATGAATGAGACGACATAGAATCCAAAATAGGCAATGATAAAATATTAATCCTGTCCAAAATCATATGTAACTAAGTTGTAGAATTGTTTGAAATCACCCTAAAAAACAGGAGCCATCATAAGAACATATTATAAAGAAAATTAAATGATCATACTTTATCTGGAGAGCTGTAGTGTCGAGGAAAGAAACATTGTGAATTAATAAGCCTATTCCAAAATATTATTGTTAATGGCAGCTAAAAATAGGTAATTAGAGTTACGCACATGGTCTCCAGGGGTTTCCATATTAAATTTTCTTGTTTACAAATCAAAATAAGTTTGGCCTCTTTAGTGACACTGCAAATATGAGAAAAGAAAAGAGTGCATGCTGTTTTTCTACTTCTTAGATTATCACTAGTAAGAATAGTTCTATATTTAGAACTTTCTTCTTGATAAACAAGTAAAAAATAAATCATCTCTTTGCCACATAACTATGTTCACTCTGAAAGGCTGGGGAAATGAGAACTTGGTGAATTTTAAGGCAAGCGGTAGCCGGGCTGAAACAGGAGATGTTAATCGGAGCGGCCGGCTGCTGGCCAATATTTATCACGTGTATTTGTTCTTGAAAGCGCACAGAACGTATCCGTGCCACGGTTCCATTATTTTACCTTTGAAACCTTTTTTTTTTTTTAAGGTCCCTTGGGATAGCTATTTTATACAACCCAGAGACCAAGCAAATACAGTGACAAAAATATTTTGAGTACCAGGTATTACTGAGGAAGAAAAAGTAGTGGCTTGTATTTGATAGAGTAACTCTAAATAAGGTTTCTCTTCATTAAAGTGATAGTTAATCGATAAGATGAAAATCACAGTAGAATAATCGAAAAGGTTGAAGTGTTCTGTTTGGGTATTTGGCTTTAAACAGGCATTCACAACTCTATTCGTGCAGAACGGAGAGGCAGAAGGGAGCCAGCCTGCCCCGAAGAGCCACCACAGACACGTAGCTGGTTTTGAGGCAGCTCATTTTCTGGAAGCTTGACTGTAAAAAAGTCAGAGCTTATTTATGTGTAGAGAGAAATTCAGCCTCTCTTGTTCATTCAGCAAAGGTCTACATAGCTGGTGTGAAGCAGATGGCTGTGCCGTTCCCTGGAGACTCTGGACCAGTGTAGACATTCCATCTGAGAAGGGTCGGGAGAGCGCCATGCCGGGGCTGACGAGCCCCCCGGAAGTGGGCTAGCAGTCTGTGACGGAAATGCTGAGGTAGAAGAGAGCAGTTGTGAAACCTGAAGTCATCCGACCGTAAGCTGAGCTGTGGTGGTTGCTGTTGGTCGGTTGGTTTTCTTTTTCTTCTTTTTCTGACATGCCTGTGGGAGGGCCATGGGTTGGGTCCATTTTGGTGAGATAGACATCACCGAACAGTCTGCCACTCCGCAAGGGTGTGTCATTTTAAAGGATCCACGGAGCACTTATCTTTTCACCCATCTCCAAAGGGGGAGAGGTCTGTTGACTTGTGGTCCACCCTCAGTCACACTTGTCTCAGCAAACGTTTTTGATGCCGTGGCCAAGATCCTGAGTCAGAGCCTGTGAGCATGTCCTCTTACTCGAGGAAATTATCATGAGTCTCAGGGGGCAGCTTTCCCCTTGACGCACGCTTTCCCTGCGAACATCTTAGTCTTTGATGAAAGAAGCTCAATCTTTGCCAACAAAAGGAGGCCCTATTTGAATGAAATGCCCACTGTGTTTCTTAAACCCGGTGCAGAATTGTTCGTACATGTTCCACGTGTTGGTTAGAATGTTTCTTGTGGCTTCAAAGGTTTTTTCCTCCTAAGATGGGATGTGAGTTTATGGTTAAGATGATTTCATTGTTAACATTTTGTTTTGTCAATGATGATATCACTTTCCACACATTTTCATGAGCTGTGTATGATCAGAAATAAAACACTGTCTCGGGACCAGAGAAAGCCACTTACCTGCAGACCTTCAGCCCTGCTCGCTCTGGAGAAAACAAGTGCATCTGCGAGGGTGCTCTGTAGAGAGCGGCTCACACGTAACCGGAGAGTGGAGTGCGTACTTCTTAAAAATAATTCCAGTCTCTTAGCACTGCTTTACTCCTTTGCTCTCGGCATGACAGAAGTTAAGTCTTCCTTCTAAGACTGGTCCTGGGCACAACTGCGAAATGCACCCTGAACCCCAGCTCCTAGTTCTAGCCCCTTCCCTCTGATCCCTTTCTGTTCTCTCTCCTGTGCCTCCCCCATCAGTGAGAATGAGGCCCATGTGACTGATCATTGAGAACTTGAAATTATAACTGGAGCCAGTAAACGAAACTATATTTAAATCTTGGCCTTTCTAGACCCTTAAATGTATTCAAATAGGTGTTTGCTTACACCACTGAATAAAAAAAATCCTCTTCACACTCTTCCTTCCCTCCCATTACTCTTCACTGAGTTGGGGAAACGAGGACCGAAGGGGGCCGTGACTTTCTTGTCTCGTTGCATTGGGGCATTGAAACTGTGTCAAATGAAAGGACTTTTTTCTGTTAGTTGTTTTAGACTCAGTTCCACACTGTAGGGAGCACTTCATAGCTTTTCAGTTGCTGGCTTGGCTAGAGATGGCTGGTGTGGCCTCTTCTGGTTCTCACTCCTCTCGTGAGGGCACTAGACTGGCCTAAGTTAGAATTGCGATGAAACGAAGCTGACTTACTTTCCCCATCTTTGCCAGCCAGAAACTTCCAGTTTTCCCAGGAGTGCCTTTGGGAGAGGGGTGGGCCACAGGTGGGGTGGCGTGGAGTTGGGTCCCCTCACCTGGGGAGGTGGCCTTGTTAGGTAACGTTTGTACTCCAGACCTACTCCAGCCACCGCTTCCTGCCTGTGGATACACAGATAGAGTCAGAGCTCCATGTGCTCCCAAGGGACAGACACATGCAGTCTGACCTGAAAGCAATGAGCTTATATTGCAAAATAATTGCAGGATTTTGTAGTTTTTATTACCAGAAACCAAAGGCATGCATGTGGAAATGGGATTCCAAGGGTGGGAGGCCAAAGAGGAAGGAGTATATAGACTGAGTTAGACTGAATTTATTGATAGTATTGTATTTAACAGAAGTTCTGGATTTAATCATTTAGGTGCATGGAAGGGACTCTAAGAGGTTAATTACCCTGGTTGGTGAAACTCAGATGCAGTGAGCTTACACTCTAAACGGGGGTGGAGTAGGCTAGAACTTTCGTGCGATGCCGGAGAGGAAGGAGTCCAAAGGCTTAAGGAGAAGAGAATGTTGGTGTCAATTTCTCAAGGATGTCCTGCTCCCCACCGCAGAGGATACCCTGTCCACTAAGGCTTTGAGAAATTTGAGGAACGCATAGTGAGAGGGTGTCCCCGATGAGCTCTAAGGTGGTGGTCCTCTGTAAGGGGGCTGACAGAGGAGACACTGCTGCTGAGATGGGCTCTTTATCTCACTGGGCGTAACGGGATCCCAGGGGACAGGATCACATTTCTACTAAGCAGTAGAACTTAACCACCCGAGACAAGATGGGCACACTTGCTGTCATGGACAGAGTTGGGATGAAGGGGCAAAAGGGCTCATCCTGGAAGGAACTTTGATGATGGCTGGTTGACTACGGTCTCCCTAGGGATAAATTAGAAGGACAACCTTCTACTTTTTTTTTTTTAAGATTTTATTTACTTATTTGAGAGAGAGAGAGAGAGAGAGAGAGCATGAGCAGAAGGGAAGGGGAGAGGGAGAAGCAGGTTCCCCACTGAGCAGAGAGCCCAACCTGGGGCTTGACTCCAGGACCCTGAGATCATGACCTGAGCTGAAGGCAGACCCTTAACTGACTGAGCCACCCAGGCGTCCCTGAAGGACAGCCTTCTAAAGGTTCATTTTCTCCCTCTCTCTATTTTTATAAGAAGAAAACTTTTGGTTTGTAACCAGAAAACTAACTTGAGTCACCACAGTGGAAGGGCATAGCCCCTGAACCTAGTTTCCAGACCCAAGTCAGACTCCCAGTGATTGAGGCCATGTTGCTTGAGGGAACTTTCAACATTGCCTCCTGAAGGTATGGTAGATATTTCTCCACATCGTCCTCAGAGGGACTCGTGTCCATTTACTGGAGCAGTTGTGTCCAGAACAAAAGGAAGGACCTGAACCTTTTAGTCCTTTCTAGATACTGACTCTGAACTGATGTTATTATCTGAGGACCCAAAATGCCACTGTGGCCCACCAGTCTACGGGTGAGCTTATGATAGTCAGGAAATTTGGCTACTGTTCAAATAATACTGTGCCCAGTCGTCTGGAGACCCATGCTCTGGTTATTCCTCAGTTCTTGAATTCCTAATCGGAGGAGACATGTTTGGCAACTGGCAGAAGCCACCCATTGGCCCCTTGACCTGTGAAGTAACAGCTGTCATGGTACAAAGGGCCAAGTAGAAGTCCATGGAATTTTCCTTCCCTACCAGAATAATAAGTAAAAAGGGATACAGCATCTCTAGGGGGAGTTGCAGAAATGAGTGTCAGCCCCGAAGACTTGAAAGAATGAAAGCACACTATACTTCTCACATCCCCATTTGACTTGCCTCTGTGGCCCGTGCCTAAGGCAGGTTTATTTCAGAAAGTGACTTTGATTATTGTAAACTTCATGAAGGGGTGATTTCAGCTGCTATTCAAGGTGTGGTGTCTTTATTGAAAATAATCAACATAGCCTCCAGCTTCTGCTGGGAACCTTTGGTCTGGCAGGTACTTTCTCTCTGAGCCAGTTTGCAAGGATTACAGAAGCAGGTTGCTTTTACCTGGTGCGGCCGACAGTACACGTCCCCGTCTTACCTCTGTTCCATAGACTCCCCCTGCTCCCGCTCGTCCTCTGTTCTGCAATATCTTGATCTTACTGATATCCCTCAGCCCATCGGACTGGTCTAGTACCTTGACCTGACGAACAGCAAATGATAAGTACGTTAGATGCTTCGGTAAGACGTCTTCAATCCCGGAGGTGGGAGATAAACCCCATTCTTGCTACCAAGTAATGTATCGGTTAGTGTCCAGACAGAGAAGAGAAAATACATTAACTACTTTAACAGAGAGAATTCACTGTGAGGAGTTGGTTAAGCAGGTCTGCGGGGATTTGAGGATGTGCGGGAGGGGGATTGAGAGATCAGGGACGGTAATAGCAGGAAATGGCTACCATGCCTCAGGCTGGGGTGACAAAGGAAGGAGGTTGGGGTTATCAAAATCTAGGAGTTGGAGGAGAAGGAGAAGGGACCCAGACTTCCGAGGCGTACTGTGAGGTCAGGGCTGTCACATTTGAATTCAGGGCTTGTTCTGGAAACTGGAATCATCTGCGGGGGTGATGCAGACGGGGGCAGCAAGCAAAGCTGGAAAGAGCAGCCCTCTGTCCCTCCTTTTGTGTTTCTGTCTCTCTAACCCCCCTTTGATGGAACGTGGTAGGGAGCGCCGTGGCAGAGGACTCGGCGGTGGGAGACCATAGCTGACAGTTACCGTTCACGTTCTGTTTTTAGCTGATTTGGTTATGGTGGCTGGTCCATTACCTCCTGTAACCCTGTTTTGGTTCTCCTGATAGAAACCTTATTCTCGAGGTTTCTTTCCTATTTCTGATACATTTTCCAGTTTTCGGTGCCTCTGCTTGTAGGTGTCCTGGCATTGACTCCTGAACTGTTTCACAACTATTCTTTGGGAGTGGCTTACTATCATGGGAAGCTTATCCTGGTTGATGTGTGTGCATTTGCTCCTTTTCTAAGGGAGCAAGATTATGGGTCGGCTGAGTTTATAGAGATATTTGGACCAGTTAGCTCCTGAGGGGTGTTTGTTTTTGTTTTATGAGAGAGAGAGAGAGAAGAGAGGGAGGGAAAGAGTGTAAGCGGAGGGGACAGGCAGAGGGAGAGAGAGAATCGCAAGCAGGCTCCATGACCAGAGTGGAGCCCTATGTGGGGCTCGATCCCACGATCCCCAGATCATGCCCCCGGTGGAAATCAAGAGTCGGACACCACCCAGGTGCCCCCTGTTGGGTGTTTTTAAGTGCATCAAAGCAGACTGCCCTCTTCCCCAGGTCATGGGCCATGCTTTGGCCTTGGCTTCACTGTCGATCTTTTCCAGAAAGTGACAATTCCGTCTGCAGCTCTTCTCTCTAAGGGAGGCTCCAGGGTGGAGTCATTTCAGCCTTTGCCCTTCCTACCCTGCATTAGTGCTGGCAGAATCTAGGGTAGTGATGCCTATTTCTGAGGACCTTTTAGACCATCTGTCCGCGGCTGCTGTTCTCACAAAGCCGGGGGAGGTGTGGCTGCGCGTTCTACCCTTCCTTTCACGACCGGCCCTGACTTGGGGCACAAATTTAGCAACTGAGCCGCGGTCACAGCTGCAGGCCTCGCCAGAGCCACTGCCCCGCCCACTTCAGCTGTAGTGACCAGAAAAGAAAAATAATCAAGTCGTCCGTGAAACCCAGAAATCCTCTGTGGTGGGGGATGCTCTGGCCTGAGCATGGTTCCCAGCCTGGCCTTCCGCATCGGTCGGGTTGAAGAAGGACCACAGAGCGTTCTCACTACTTCAGAAACCAAATGAAAATCGGTATGTGCTGGAAAGGAGATGGCGCAGGCTTCCCAAAATGTAAATTTATTCGCCTTTGATTCAGAGGACACAGGCCCGCTCCTCGGTCATCCCAGGCTCATCAGAAGCTCTCTTTGGCACATGTATGTCTAAAACAATACCTGCCAGGGAATTATTAAGGCAGTTTGATAAGAAAATGTTTCAAAATATGTTTTATGAGGAGGAAAAAAACCCATAGTGATTCCTTAAACTGGTGTACAGGTGGGGCAGCCCAGATATTCTGACAGCCAGGGCATTCTTCCAAACTGACAATTTCCCCAAGGGTGAGAATTCGGAAGGCTTGGTACTACTTAGCAGAATGCTAAGTTCAACAACACCCCAGGTTTCAGCTGCCCCAAGATAACGTCCACTTCCCTTACCAGTAAGAAATAGCCTTTCAGGGATCTTTACTGCTGCTCGGCGAACCATTTCTTCTTCTAACGCAGCCGGGGCAGGACCACATCACCCCAGCTGGTAGGACGCTGTCCTCCTGGACATGCGCAGAGCAGCATTCGGTCCCCAGGCAGCTAAACACACCAGCTTGGACCTGTCTGTTCACAAGGAGATTGGTTTTAGACCAACCACGATTTTCTGATTTAAGCTCAGTCTGGACTCGGTTGTCTGGATGAACACTTTCTAACATAACTGTCCATCAGAACAGTTTTTTGGTACTTGGGTACAAATGAGCTCTATAGCAATTCAACAAGGTCTATGAAGATCAGTTGTCCGTGGAACAGCTAGAAGTTTCTTCTAATGCTAACAAAATAGCGACTAAGACTCTTACTTAAGTCTTGTTTCCCTCTCTCCTCCAGTGGGATGATAAAAATTGGAGGGATCCAGCTTGGGAGATGGGGGTGTTTCTCTGATACACCTGGATGTGGGCGCACAGGTTATAAAACGGGAGTCAGAATCACACAAACTGGTTACCTGGCTATGTGACCTTGGCCATGCTACTCAACCTTTCAGAGCCTCAGCTTTTCATCTTTAAGATGTGGCTGGGGTGCCGGGGTCGCTTAGTCAGTTAAGCATCCGACTCTTGATTTCGGCTCAGGTCATGATTTTGGGGTCCTGGCATCGAGCCCCATGTCGGACTCCATGCTCAGTGCGGAGTCTGCTTGGGATTCTCTCTCCCCCTCTCCCTCTGCACCTACCCCTGCTCTCGCTCTCTAAAATAAAAAGAAGTTTTTAAAAATGTGGCTCATCCCCGCTGTGCAGGATTGTGATGAGGATGGAAGGAAACCATGTAACAGGACTAGCACGTGCATGTCCAGCTCCCCAGGAGGCTGTGAGGGTGCCGTGATGCCTGGAGTTTTTGCACGAGTGGTGTGGAGGCTGGTTCTGGGTCAGGAGCAGCCACCAGGCTAGTTTGGCACTCACTGGCGGTGTTTTTACTTTTCCATCTTCCTATATGAGAAGCCAGTGATGAGTTAGAGCATGGAGCATTGCTTTTGGTGTCAGATGGGGTTTCACTGTCCGTCTTACCTGTCGGTCTTGCATATTTATTAATTACGTGGCTCTGTGGACCTATTTTCCCAGGTCTAAACTCTCAGAGCTGTTGTGAGAAAAAGCACTGATGCCATGAAGCCATGAAGTCCTGTATCTGACACGCTGGAGAGACTCAGTGATGCCGCCATTTTTACCCACATGGTCTTCCTACTGTAGAATAATTGCTTGTGAAAGGAACGGATGAGGGAGCAGTCTCATACGTGGGGGCATAGATACAAAGGGAGGCATTGTAACTTATTTGGAGGCTTAAAAGAGTAGACATCCAATAAGTCTTTATAAAAGGTATTGTTAATGATTTAGTAATATATCTGAAGCTTAATTTATGATCCAGGACATATGGTGGTTACATTATCATTTCCCGCAAGTTAGGTATACAGGTCGTTGATTGACTTTGTAATGGAGAACGCAGATTGGGTTTCAGGGTATTGAATACTTTATAAGAGATAGTAGATCAAGAAATAATTTACTGTTTTCTTACATTTGGGAAAAGTAAAATATATTTTAAAACCTTTAGTATGTCCTTAAGCAGAATTAGGCGAGGGGAGAAAGAATTAGAGTTGGATATGAAAAGAATAGCTGTGTCAGAAAATGAGACATTATATGCGTCCCAACCTACCAGTAACATGTAGCTTCAGAAGCAATGTCATGATGGCATTAGCCATTTGGGACCGAGGTAGACAGTTCTAATTTACTCCAGTGAGTTAGTCACCATCGTTCTCCTGTTATCTGTACTAACGGGTTATAAATCCATTTTAATTAAAAACAGCGAGCAACACTTTGGGATACCACTTCAATAAGCATAACCCCATGTCTAATGCAGTATGACTTTGACACCTTTGAATGAAAAAACGATCCAGCTTTAGCAGGAGATGAATGAAGTTGACCGTTATCTGGTGAATTTAGGTTGTGTTTTCAATTCGGATGAGTTAGATCTCAAGGTGGATTTTGTATCAGAGTATTAGCTGTGGGCGCGGCCAGTGTACAGTGGACGATTTCCAGATCTACACCTCCCTTCTTTACAGGCTGGAGACTTACTGGAGGATGCAGTGAAGCAAAATCTCCCGTCCATACACATTGGAAACATTCACAGAGTTTAAATGGGTGAAACCATGATTAGACAATCCCTAAAATTAGAAGATTCAGAAGCTGTTTAGATGTTTTTGTTTTTTTTCTTTCTTCTTGGCTGAAGCCCTTTAGAATTACATGTTGGGTTCAGCCAGATACATTTGAATCATGGGGGATTTTTCATTAAAAGAGTAACTTATGTATGCTAACTAGTGCTTGAAGCAAAGTTTCCCGATCCTTTTAGAAATATGCCAAGGAGCATCAGTAGAATACGAATTCCTCTCATGCAAGGAAAGAGGCTATGCGTTTTAAAATGGTGATTCCCTCTAAAAATTTCCTCTTAAACATTTCCTCCTTCTCTGTGCAGATCATGTATAAAATGGCTTTTTTTAGGCAGAAGGAAGTTAACTGGACATGAGCTCTTCTGCACTAAAGAAATCTTTCATACCTCAAGCTGTGCCGCTAAGTGGCACGAGGATCACGAGGAGGGGACCTTCGGAATCATCTGGTCGACCATCTTATTTTACAGATGAGATGGGGGCAGGCAACTTGCCCGCAGCCTGTCTGTGCTGATGGCACACCCATGACAAGAACCCAGGCTTCCTGATGCCAAGTTAATGTGCTTTTTGCAATCTTGGTTGCCCTCTGTATGTCCTTTTTTAAAGCAGTTGGACTTTTTGGCATTTGCTGGATTTGCACATTTTGTTAAGTAGAAAATGACTAATTTTTTAATACATGAATGACTGAGGTGGAAACGATAGTGTGTTACAAAAATACTCGATGGCAGAACCTGAATAAACAAAATTGACTCCAAGTCGGTAGCCTGCTTTTACTCATAACGAAAAATGAAGCGTCTGACTATGTGTCCGAATGGCTTATAGCAAATATTTTTGACCTTTTAGAACAGAAGAATCGATAACGGAAGATGACAAGAGGAGGTATGTCTAGCATTGAAGCTGGCTTTAATTTGAATAATTTTGGCCATCCTCCATGGATTAATTTAACACACGGATATCATTTAACACTGTATATAGTACATTATCTGTAACATAGATTATACCCGGACAACTTCTGGCACAGAGAATACAGGTAGGAGCATATGATCTGAAAAAGAACTTGCCTCAGGTTCATAATCTTTGCTTTCAAGCAAGCTTGTGTTTTGTCCTGTGCACATGGCCTGTGCTGGTTTCTATCCTGTGGCCTTTGGATATGCTGTTCTCCATAACGGATGACTTCATTCATTCTCCCCGCCCACTCCACCCTCCCTCGCCTCCTCTGGTGGACCGCAGCCTATTCTCATTACTCATTAGCTCTCTCCCCGCTCCTTTTGTGTTTGTATCTACCTCCAGGGAAATGTTCTGCGTGTCCGTAGCACCTGCCTCCACGATGACCACTCTGAATTCTTGATGAATGTTGACGGAGTAACTGTAACATGTTACTCTGCGGATACTTATTACTGTACTAAATTACAAAAATCCCATTTCTTTTCCTCTTTCTCATTCCAAGTTAAATATCTAAAAATTTTGCTCACTCAACATAGCTTTCTTTTTTCATCTAGAGCTTCTTTTTAACATAGAAAAAATTATATTTCCAAGGGCAATAATGTTCCCAATTCTACTTTTGAAAAGTCATGAGTTATTTTAATAGTTCTACAATTGTTGGCAGTACTCCATGCTTCTGTCACTTTCTGCAAATATAGAGTATCATTGACATTGGTCTGATTTTTCTCTCTCTGCTTCTTTTCATTAAGAAACTATGGAGGGGTATACGTAGGTCTGCCATCTGAAGCTGTCAATATGGTATCCAATCAAACAAAGACTGTACGAAAAAGTAAGTAAAATCGTGAGATTTATTTTCTCTAAAGATTTATTTTTTTTGTTTTGTGAAAAATATGAAATTTATATTTCAGCTTGCCTGACTCAACCTACACATTACTCAGTTGCAGTTAACCATGTAGAAAAACCATTATCTGCTCATCGTAATCATTTGCTGAAATTGCCACCTACCCGATGAGAGTAGTACAGAACAAAATTTAGCTTCTATTTGTGGCTATGTTCCATGGATTAAAAAAGTTTTTTGCCACGGCTAATTTAAATTTATTGTTACTTTCAGTGATGATCGGTGTGACAATGAAAGCAAATGTTTCAGTAAGTTTATGGAGTTTTTGTAGAAATAAAGGTAAATTCTCATAACATCTTCCTGTAATACACTGATAGCAGTCTGATGATTAGAGGAAAATCAATTGCATATTGTATAATTTAATGAAGTGAGGCCCCTTTTTGTTTCAATACGTAGTAATTGTGGGGCTAATGTTTGGATAATAGGCATGGACGACAGCAGCCTCAGAGCTGCCTTCTTGCTTAAACATGTGGCTCCTGGTACAGACTGCTGGTTTCCCAACCGCTGTACAGTTGTCTGATGCATTGTTTTAAAGAACTGTTAGTATGTTTCATTTATGTACAGGCTCTATTGCCTTATTTGTAACGATATCATAGTCATTTGTCCCTCATTGCTGTTTCTCTGCATTCTGATCTGGACTAGCAAATACATATACGTCACTGCTATTTGTCATTTTATAGGGAACTAGGCTATGTTCTTTATAATCTGAACTTTTAACGTTTCTTAATTTTCCCTTCAAGATTAGAAGAAAATACCATGACTCCATAATCAAGAGGTACTGTATTTTTTCTAAATAATCGTATGTATTTAGCCTCGATGATGAATGAATGATAGATATTGTTGCTAGCTCTTTCTAAGAAATCTTGAACTTCAAGATTAAGAGGGGTCTCATCTTGTGGTTAAATCTATGAAATGGAGCATGTTATACTGTAAAGGGGTCTTTGATAATGAGGTCAGTTTTCTTTGCAGTTAATTTTATTTTTCTTTTCCTTTTGGTTCAATTGCAGCCTAACTCATTTAATAAAAGCAAGGTAAGTGCTTGTTTAAAACATGAAGGTTTCACTCTTCATTGCCAAAAACTGAGGGGCTAAGACTTTGGACACGACAGATAGGGAGGTAGAATTATCCTGAGACAAGCAAGAACAAGGACAGGAGAAAGCACACGGTCCTTTATTAACCCTCTGTGTGCCAATTTCTACAAGATCCCGTGCAGCATTTCCATAGAAGCAGAAAGTCTCCGTTCACCTGGTCCAACGACGCACAAGATGCTTGGATCCCCACTGCCTCTCGGTCTTGCTGATGGACAGCCGGCCTCTTTTGAACGTCCCATGATCAGGAATGCCCCATCTCCTGAGATAGCCCGTTCTCTTTAGGGAGTCAGACAACCTTGGATTTGAATTCAGGCTCTTTCACTTACTAGCAGGGCAAGTTACTTCCCCCTCGTAGCCTCCATTTTATAATCTGTTAAGGACTTGAAGGTGTTGTTAGGATTCAATATGAAATAGGTGGTTGGTTTTGTGATGTTGTTAGGATTCAGTATGAAATAAATGGTAGTTCCAGTGATCGTTGTTTTCATTGTCATACTGTTCTGTTCTGTAATGAGAATCCAGCCTTTGGCAGACCCAAAGCAAAACTGACTTGATACAGAACCCACTTCTTGCTCAGAGCCAGTTCCTGGAGTTGGTGTTTGGGATGGGGAGGGGTCACAAAATAAGCTTACAGATGAAGACAGATAAGCTTTCACGCTGGGGGAGAGGGACACAGAGACTGTAAGCAGTTTTTTCCTGACAAGAAATACAACAATCTTGGGTAGCCCCTTCTTCGAAGACTTTCTCCTCAAGGTGAAAGCATTACGGGTCTTTATTCCCTAGTGCCCATGACCACATTATAGAGTGTTGAGTTTCTCTTTGGGAATTTGCTGGAGATTTTCTGTTTCTAGTATTTTTAAGAGTTCTAACCCTCCAGGTTCCCTTTCCAGTTTTCCACTGTGGAGAAGTACTTTTGTTATTTGCCACAAATAGAAAAGATAATCTAGCTGAAAGCAAGCATATGTTACCCTTCTGGAAAAAGGTTGCATTTCAAAAAGCATGGGAATAGAGTGGAAAGAGGTGTCATGTAGATGGGTATCAGGAGGTGCGGTGGCTCTGTCACTAACACAGGACCTCAGAGGAATCCCTGATCTTCTCTCAGGCTTTCTCAAATTCGGTTTTCTCAGGAATGGTTGGACAACATGGTTGTTCATCTTTGTGCGTGGATCTAAAATTCCCCGATAACAATTTAGCAGTCTTGCTGGTCAACCAGCCCACAACCTTAGACTGCTAGCTAAAGCATCTCTTTATTGCTCATGACTATAAGTTTATATTATTTTATTGCTATCCCTCTCCCTTTGAATACCCTGAAAAGTGTTCTCAGTTGAAAGGCTGTTCTTTTTCCATGGTTGCTAAGTACTGTGGTAGTTCACATGTCTGAGCTCATGGCTTTCTGGGCTGAAGTTATTGGACAGAGGGGCACCTGGGTGGCTCAGTCAGTTAAGCATCTGCCTTCAGCTCAGGTACGATCCCAGGGCCCAGTGGGGAGCCTGCTTCTCCCTCTCGCTCTGCCATTCACCCTGCTTGTGCTCTCTCTCAATAAACAAACAAACAAACAAACAAACAAACAAGTCAATAAAGTCTTTTTAAAAAAGTTATTGGGCAGAAACCCTGAGGAGAAGACTGTCCTTTGCAGAGGAAGCTATTTTTTGGAAAGGGTCGGAGACACTTGTTTTGACCTAACATGTCAAATCTCTCAAAATAATGCCACCGAACTCCCTCAAGGACCAGAGTTCAAAGTTATTTTGGTGACTTTCTGAAACAAATTGAGGAATGACTGCAGAATCTCTTACAATACCTACATCATGGTACAAACGTGTAGTTTCTTCTACAGATGACTCTCGGGTGAGCGTTAGGCCCACCTAGATGTGTGGGCAGGGAGGAGCTGACGTGGTGCTCCCAGACGCCCGTGGAGGGACTGGCTGGCGCGGATTCCCTGGGGAGAGCTGGAGAGAGCCTGGATGGCGACCCCTCCCCCAGCAGGGGCTGACCCAGTAGCGGAGGGCTGACATCACAGCCTGAGCAGTCTGTATCTTTAATTTGGGTGATGTCGGTCTGGGCATTATCACATCATATTTTAATTCTAAGTTCATCAGTCTCTCTCCCCACTGCCCCTTGTCTCTTAATATAAAGTGTCATCAGTGCTTAGCGCTGTGCCGGCCATGTATTCAGTCTTAAGTATTGAGTGAATCTTGAATGTGTGTTTTACTGAAAAGAAAAATAGTAAATAATTCATAGGCTTAAAGCTGATTTTTTCCCCCTAAGTTGTCCTTTGTTAAGTTTGCTAACTCTTTTCCCTCTTGCTGTCTATTGTCTTCACAGCTTGCTCATTAAGATTTGGAAGGAATTGCACTCCACGGGCCGTCATGATGTGCTCAGAAATTTCCAAGGACATTCTAAATAGTCGCCTGCTCCGCCTCCCCTCCCCACCCAAATTCTCAAGTCTGTAGTTGACACCGTGGGTACATGTTGAATGTTGTGGTACTAGAAGGGAATCGGGTAAACAGTACACGGGTATCTGGAACTTTCTGGGGTCCTCCTGCAAGAGACAAGCTGACAAACCGTTGCTGTCTGGAGCTGGCCTGCTGTGTCTGGTGGTGTTTTCTCCCTGGCCATTCAACACAGCTCATGAAAATCATGTCTTTTCACTGATACTTTTTTGATAGTTTTTATATAATGAAATCCATATTCTATTTATAACTTCAGCTAAGAAGGCACTATAAATGAACTCCCTAAAGTAATATATTTGTGGGTGACCTTTCACTATTTCTACGTTACATTAATTTTTAGCTGTAAAATGGTTAAATTGATTCTTACTGTTCTCTTTTTCCCTTTTTTACTTTTTGGTTTTCAGCTTTCTGTAAGTGTCAGAGAATGTCTTCTATTAGGAACAATGTATGACCTTGCAATGTTGAAAAATAAGCCACCAAAATTTGCATGCCCTACACACATTTTGATTAACTTTCCATTTTCTTTAGTCGAAGGCCGATGTCAGCACGAATCCTTCGCGGTCATTGATTCTCTCCTTCTCCTTTGTGGGATCCCGGCATCCCCATCGTGTTAATCCTATACTATTTTCAAGGACTTGTGACTGATGGTTAGTGGGGTATTTGGAAAGCTCTTAATTTGAGGATAATCACGTGTAGCCATTTAGTACTGCAGCGTAGATTACTCGATTTACCAATGTATTTCAACAATTAAAACATTTTTATCCCTCTTTACCTGGATTTTGTCATTGTTTTTTTTAAAAGATCACTTTGAAAGAAGTCGCACATGGCATTGTGGTATCCAGATACTATAGCAATATGTAAAGCTAATGAATAAATAGGTTACCTTGAAAAATCAAAATTTTTCATGAGAAGATTATCTTATAAATCTGGTCCATATGACAGCCATAGGGATATCAAATTGGGAAAATATCGAGGTGATTTTCTGAGCAGGTGGTGAGAGCTGAGCCTCGGATCTTGCTTGGAGCGGTTGCTGGCTGTACCCGGGCTGTGATGAGCCATGGGACCCAGCTCCGAGGAGAAAGTAAAGCAAACCTAGGAGACCTGCTTGGTCCTAATCACTGTTGTCAATATTTTATTAAGACAGTTGATCGGGAGGATGTTCAATATGGCAATGTAAAAGGCTGCTGGCCTCATCTCCTCCCACGGACACGACACAGCTCCAGCTACATACGAAGGGCCTGCAGGCTAGCTGGACAGCAGCTCCACAGCAAAGGGTAAAAGGGCCATCTTGAGATGGGTGGGAGGGGCGGGGGCGTGATCGCGCAAGAAACCCCAGTCTAGGCACAGAGACCAGCAACTGGGAGGGATCTCATTAATACAGAGCTGGTCCCTGAGGAGTGAGGGGTCTGTGCGCCACATCAGACACCCCAGCCCTTGGCAACTGCATCGGAGGGATGAGCCCCCGAAGCACCTGGCCTTGGAAACCCACAGGGCTTACCGCCAGGGGAACCACAGGGCTTTAGGAAATGGAAAATCCACTCTGAAAGGGCTCACGTATAGACCCCCTCATCCCAGGACCCAGCACAAAAGTAAGTTTGAAAGATGCCCAGAGCACATGCTTGGAGAAACATTTGTTAATCTTAGAGTGTCTGCCAGAGAGACAGGAACCTGTTGGGACACTCTGGGGACAGAGGTGCTGGCCAGACACCATTTTTGCATTCTCCTTCTGCCTTGTGGGACTAGTGCTGGTAGGTGCTGGCCATTTTTGTACACCCCCCCCACGGAAGTTTCCTGCCCGCCCCCCCCCCCCCCATGCACCACAGCCAAGGCTAACCCTGCCCTGGGGCCGGGGAGGGGAGTACTTTCCCCCATGGCCCACCCTGCCAGCCACAGGGCATGTGCAGCCCACACCGGGGACACCCCTTGAGCCCCTGGCTCTGGTGGCCAGGGAGGATTGTGCTTCTGGAAACCCTGGGCCTGAAACAAACAGAAGTCCTTGACAGGTTACCACCCCCAGGCCACTGCACAAACAGCAGGCTGAAACAACCCCTCCTCCCCAGCATTCATGTGAAAGAGGCATATTTTCTCGTCCTGAGCTTCTGCCTGAGGGGCAGGCTTCAGGTTTGCCATATATTCCTAGGCCACAGAGGCGTCCGCAGGGAAGATGGGCAGGGAGACAGCCATATTAGTGCTCTCCCGCAGCCGCAGAGCAGCTCACTGATGCCTCCCTAAAAGGAGCTTATATACATCTAAAGCCACAAGCTCTGCACTTGTCGCCCTGGGGACACCTCCAGATTTCTTGGTCTGGAAGTCAGCAGGGTTCAGGACTGCAGACCCACAAGACTGTGTCTGTTTACATACCTTGAAAGCTGCTGCCTTTGGATCTGGCTTACTCCATACCTGAAAGAACTAGAAAAAGAATAAATGAAGCCCAAAGTTAGTAGAAGGAAGGACATAATAAAGATCAGAGTGGAAATAAATGAAATGGAGATGAAAAAGATAACAGAAAAGATCAACGGAATAAAGAGCTAGTTCTTTGAAAAGATAAAACTGATGAACCTTAAGCCAGGCTCGCCAATTAAAAAGACAGGGCTCGAATGAATAAAATAAAAAATGAAAGAGTAGTTACAACTGATACTATGTAAATACAAAGCATCATAACAGACCACCACAAACAGTTGTATGCCAACGAACTGGACAATCTGGAAGAAATGGATAAGTTCCTACAAACATACAATTTTCCTACAAACATACAAACAGACTGAATCTTGAGGAAGTAGAAAATCTGAATAAACCAATTGCTAACCAGGAGATTGAATCAGTGATCAAAAACCTCCCAGCAAACAGAAGTCCAGGACCAGATGGCTTCACTGGTGAATTCGACCAAACGCTCAAAGAAGATAAAATACCTATCCTCAGACGAGAACGCCACAGAGAAGAAAATTAAAGACCAGGCCAATAACCTTGATGAACATAGATGCAAAACATCCTCAACAAAATACTAGTAAAGCAGGGACGCCTGGGTGGCTCAGTGGGTCCTGCAGCTGCCTTCGGCTCAGGTCATGATCTCAGGGTCCTGGGATCGAGTCCTATGTTGGACTTCCTGCTCAATGGGGAGTTTGCTTCTCCCTCTCCCTCCATGCCCCCTCTCTCTCTCTGTCTCTCAAAGAAATAAAATCTTAAAAAAAAACACAAAAACTAAACAACAGTACATTAAAAGGATCGTACGCCGTGATCAAGGCTGCTTGATCTCAGAGATGCGAGGATGTCAACGTCCACACATCAGTCAATCTGGTATATCACGTTAACATTAAAGATAAGCTGTTGTGTGGAAAGAAGCACGAATGATTGGCCAGGAGACTCCAGGGCAAGTGCGGAGGGAGAGCTGCCTTAGTCCCTCACGACTCAGCCCTGGCCCCCAGTCTGCACAGGCAGTGTGACTTGGTTTCTCTGGAAGAAATTCATAGCCCTGTGATAAATTCCCCCCTTCACTTTAGCTTATGTTGGTTTCTGTCCCTGGAAACCAAGACACAGTCTCACTCTTCCATTTACACTGCCTACCACCCTGGTCTCCACTCTCACGGACATAGAATTTTATAAAAGCCTGTGGAACTTTAACATGAAAAAAATATATATTGAAGTAAGAGTCGGTAAGACATGGTCCTAATACACACAGTCCTGTCCCATAATGGCATTTAGGGGGGACATCAGCAGCTTATCCCATTAGGGGGAGCAGATTACTTTTGGAAAACTTTTAATTTTGAAATAATTTTAGATTTACAGAAGAGTGCAAAGTTAGCACAGACCATTGCTATATGCCCTTCACCCAGCTTCCCCTACCGTGAACATCTTACATAAACTTGTCAAGACTAAGAAATGAAACATTAATGTAAACCAGACTATAGCCTTTCATTGGATTACTCTAGTTTTTCCACAAATGTCCTTTTTCTGTTCCAGGACCCAATCTGAGATTTCATCCCATTCCCTTGTATTTGGTCGTCCTGTCTCCTTAGTCTTCCCGTCCTGACGATTCCTCAGTCTCGCCTTGTTTTTCGTGACCCTAACCCTGAAGCCTCCTGATATTTTGTAGTATTTCCCTCCATTTGGATTTGTCCGATGTTTTCTTATGATTAGACTGGGGTTATAGATTTGGGGGAAGAATACCACAGAGGCGATGTGTCCCTTCATCACCTATCCCATCTCACGATTTCACCGTCACTTGTTGCTGGCGATATTAACCGCAATCACCCGATAGGTTAGGGGGATATCTGTTAGGTTTTTCCGCTGTAAGGTTTCTAGTTTTTCTTTTCCAAACTCTGCCCTTTATAAGTGAGTCACTAAGTTTATAGCATACTCAAAGGAAAGGAATTTTTAGACATTTGTTAAAAGCACTACAGTCATAAGTATTTTGAGGGAGATACTTGGAGACCCCAACGATGTCTGGTTTCTCCTTAAAGGTTTGCCCACGAATTTGAGCATTCACCCTCGGGTGTTGCCTGCAGCACTGATTACTGTGGTGGTCTGGTGGCGATAGTCTGCTTCCCTCGTGCCTTCACGTGTCTTCTCTAAGGAAGATTTACCCTCTCCCCTATTTACTTACTTATTCAATCACTTATTTATATCAGCATTGACTCATGGGTATTTAATTTGTTCTTTAGGTTATAATCCAATACTGTCACTCTTGCATTGCTCAAACTCTTTGAGCTTTGACCGTTGGTCATTTGTTCAGGTTGGTTCTTGACATGGCCCGAACGTCCTCCCAACCCCCCACCTTAGATTGACTTTAATAGCAAGCTGGCCTGTAAAATAAAAATCCAATTAAAAAGTTAAAACATATTCCTAAAACTTCATCAAATTTTATTATAAATGAATAGTGTTTTCCGTATTATGACAAGTCAACATTTTCCTTCAACTAGACGTTATTTAAATTTAGAACCTTGTGATTCTTAACATGCTAATAATACTTGCCACCCACTTACCTCTGTCTTAAAGCTAATGATTATAATCTCGATTAAGTACTTTAAGAATCTTGAGTGAAAGACTTAAAGAAGGAGAACTATTAACATTTAAGATCTTTCAAAAGAAAAGTGAGAGATTAGCCAAGCCTTAAAAATGCCTGAAATTTAAGAGGTAACATCTTTTCAAACAATATATCCTGGTTCTTTGCAAGATTATTATTAAAAATGTATATATATCAGGAGAGGTGAGTTTCAGAGAATTTCTGATTAATAGATTAGAGAAGGTTTTCTTAAGCAACTTTCTAAGCTAGGAGACATTTATTCCTAGTCTTAGTTAAGAAAGACTGCTTGAGTTTGGTTTTGGAAGATACTGCTTGAATCTGGAATGGAAAAGTGGGTTTGGCAAGTACAACCAACTTCTGTGGTGTTACGGGAGAATGGCAGGCCTATAAACTGAGTTCTCGAAAGTGATCTGGAGGGGGCTTTGGGGAGAGAGGCAGAATGATACAGGAGGCTAAGTCAGCGCAAGGGAGAAGCTGTCTTTGGGTGTTTGAATTGGCAAGAGCTTGAAGAGGAAAAGAAAACAGTTTCAGTTTTGCAAATGGGAGCAGGGTTATGGGGAATTTCAGGAGGGAGAAGTTATGTAAGAGACCTTCCCAGGAAGATATTTGTTTCTTTATACTTGATACATGCGATACATTTAAGCAGTACAAAGTGATGTGCTTTTTCCATAGATTGCGTTCCAATACCCGGTTCTGATTTTCAGTTGCTTATCAACCATCACCGGTCAAGTTCTTGCTGTGTCGCAGGTGGGTAGCGGTTACTAAGTGTGTGGCTGAAAGCCCCAGTCCCTGCATCGTTGGCTCTTTAGAATAGTGGGGGGTGTGCTGGGTAACCTGCGATGTACGTACAGAGCAGTGCCCGGTGTTGGCGTGGATTACACCGGGAGCACAGAACAGGAGCAGCTGAGTCAGACGGGTGGGTTAGGAAACACTCCCCAGAGGGCAGCCCCTGCAGAACCATGTGGGAGAGGGTGAGTTGGCCGGCTGGAGGTGGGAGAAGAAAGAGACTTCATGCAGAGAAGGCCCTTGGCGTGTCCTGGGAACTGCTAGGAGTTCATCTAGGTGGGAGCTGGTGGTAATAGGGTGGGAGGGGTGATGAGGTGAGCTGGTGAGGTGTGTCATGAGCCGTGCTGGAACTTCGGAAGGCTGTGGGAAGCCCCTGGGGAGAGAAGCAGTCACGGAGCTTCCGTCTGGGTCCATTTACCCATTGTCTGGGGCCACCGGAGGGTTTGCTCTTGCTGTCTGATCCAACTCCTGGTTTGCGGGTCTCTGTGCGGGAGGCATGAGTAATACTGTTAATAATAGCATTTACTATCATAGTAATTTATAGTACTATAGGTCTCTCTGGGGGAGACCACAGAGTAATACTATTAATAGTATTTACTGTAGTAGAAAGTATTTACTATAATAATTACCAGTAATAGTAATACTACTAGTTGTATAGGGTGAAAGTGGGGCTTTCCCATTTAATCAATAAGACAAAATACTTGGAGTTCCCAGACACAGTGCGATTTATGGAAAGGTGGGAGAGAGAACTGAGAGTTTGATAAGGTTTGTCTTCTACAGGAGACTGCATCTTCCAGACTGGGAGAGGCGGCTGTTTATCTGATGCACAGGAACCAACACAGAGAGTCAAGGAAAATGAAGACACATAGGCATCCATTCCAAATGAAAGCTTCCATCAAGAATATCAGAAACACTGGGGCGTCTGGGTGGCTCAGTCAGTTGAGCAGCCAACGCTTGGTTTCGGCTCAGGTCATAATCTCCCCGTTGTGGGAACGAGCCCCACGTCGGGCTCTGTGCCCAGCGGGGAGTCTGCTTGCGATTCTCTCCCTCTGTCCCTCTCCCTGCTCTCTCTCTCAAGTAAATAAATCTTAAAAAAAAAAAGAATATCAGAGACTTTGCTTTAAGGCGGCACCATGCCCCTCCCAGCACCAGGTACAACCAGGTGCCTAGTCATTAGGTTTTTGATAATGTTGAGGTCATCCTGTTGTTTCATGAATTTCTCCCATTTCTTTTTCCACAAAACCATTCCATTCAATGAAGTCAAACTTCTTTGTCCAGTGGAGACATTAATACTTAGATAACTTTGCACTCGGTCACATATTTGGCTTATTCTCTAAATATTTAATATTAAAGTACTGCAGATGCCTTAGAAGACAGGTATATTCTTGTACATGTATATACGATTGTATATTCTTTTCCATTCTTCTTAGAATTGGGCCCCATAGACCCACACTATGAAGACATGGCCTTACGTTGGTAAGTGAAAGCAAAATAATCTGTGGCTCTCTCCCAGACAAGGAGCAACTGGGGGGTCTTCTCTAGAGCAGTAGTGCCTTTGAGACAATTTGAAGGCCTTTGGCAAGTCATTTGGTTTTTCTGCACCTCGGCAAATTCCAATGAATGGGACAAAAATCTATTCTAATTCTCTTCTAAAATTGTTAGCAGAATTCATTCATTGCTTGTTTATTTACCCAACAGTTATTTTCTGAGCCTCCGCTCTGTCTGTCATTGTTTTAGGCATTGGAGATGCAGCGGTGACCACCACCACCACCAGAACCCCCCTAACCCATGGGGCTTATGTTTTACCAACGGGAGACACACTCAATGAGTAAATATTATATATGCAGTTGTCAGAGTAATAAGTTCTACGGAGAAGAGTAACCCGGAGAAAAGGGAATAGAGAGCTCGTTGGGAAGGTGGGAATTGCAACTTTACTCTTAAATAAGATGATCAGCAGATTTCTCACTGCAATTATGATGCTCGAAGGCAATGACCTGAAGAAGAAGTAGCTACTTACTGTGTGGGTATCCAGAGGAAGAAGATTTTAAGGAGAAGGGCGGGGCAAGTTAAAATGCCCCATGCAGGCGTGCATCTGGCATATTTGAAGAGAGCAAAGAATTCAGTGTGGCTGGGCAAAGACTGCAAGTGTGAGAGAAAAAGGAGATGCTGGAGGGCTGCTAGAAAGAGATTTTGGAGGGAGATGAGATCTATTGTTGACCAGTGGCTTTGTAAGTTATCTATATATTTTAGAATAACAATTGTATATATTAAAGGTATACAACACGATTTGATATACACACAGTCAAGCTAATTAACACATCTCATCTCTGCAGATAGATACTTTTTTGTGTGTGTGATGAGATGAGATCACTTGAAATCTCTCTTGGCATATTGCCAGTAGTTAATACAATATAATTAGTTACAGCCATGACACTGTTCAGTAGAACTCTAGACTCATTCCTCCTACACAACTAATTTTGACCAACATCTCCCCATTTCTCCCACTCTCCCAGCCCCTGGCAACTGTCATTCTACTCTCTGCTTCTATGAGTTCGACTTTTATTTTTTGATTTCACACATAAGTGAGATCATACAGTATGTATCTTTCTCTGTCTGGCTTATTTTACTCAGCAGAATGTCTTCCAGGTACGTCCATGTTGGTATTAGTGGCAGTGGTTCCTTTTTCATGGCTGAATAATATTCATTTTTATTTATTTATATATAACCTATATAATAATATAAAAACATGATATTAGCATAATATATCATGGAATATTATATATCATATAAACTATATATATTACTATATATCTTCTTTGTTCTTTATGCCCTGACTGTTGATGGACACTTAGATTGTTTCTATGTCTTGGCTACTGTGAATAATGCTGCAATGAACATAGGAGTGCAGGTATCTCTTTGAGATACTGATTCCATTTCCTTTGGATATATACCTGGAAGTGGAATGGGTGGATCATATGGCAATTTTTAAAAAAATTTTTTTTGAAGAATCTCCATATGTTTTCCCATAGTGGTTATGCTAATTTATATTCCCATCAACAGTGCACAAAGATTCCCTTTCCTCCACATCCTCACCAACACTTGTTATCGCTTGTCTTTCTGATAAAAGCCATTCTAACAGATGTGAGGTGATATTTCATTGTGCTTTTGATTTACATTTCTTTGACGGTGTTGAGTGTCTTTTCATATATCTGTTCGTATATCCGGTCTTCTTTTGAGAAATGTGTATTTGGTTTTTTTGGCCAACTTTTTTTTTTTTTAAGATTTTATTTATTTATTTGACAGAGAGACAGCCAGTGAGAGAGGGAACACAAGCAGGGGGAGTGGGAGAGGAAGAAGCAGGCTCCCAGTGGAGGAGCCTGATGTGGGGCTCAATCCCAGAACGCCAGGATCACGCCCTGAGCCGAAGGCAGACGCTTAACGACTGCGCTACCCAGGCGCCCCTGGCCAACTTTTAAATTGGGTTATTTGCTATTGAGTTGTTTGAGTTCCTTATATATTTTAGATATTAAGCCCTTACCAAATGTATGATTTGCCAATATTTTTCCCATTCTGTAGGCCCTCTCTTCACAATGTTGATTGTTTGCTGTGCAGAAGCTTTTTAGTTTGATGCAATCCCATTTGTCTATTTTTGTTTTTCTGTGTGTAGACCGTTGGCTTTTATTCTGTGACATGGGAAGCCCTTGTGTGGTTTGGAGCAGAAGAGTCATGTGGTCTGAGTTTTAACAGAATTATAGGTTGTTGTGTTGTGCGTGGTGAGGATGGAGGCCGGGACATCAGCGGGGAGTGGTTGGACTAATCTCGGAGAAAGATGATGATATTTTGGAAGAAGGTGATAGCATCGGAAGTAGATTCTAGATACATTTTGCAGGTAGAGCAGAGAGAATTTGCTGATGTGTCAGATGTGGGATATACGAGTGGAAGAAGAATTAAGGAGCGCTCCAAGATATGGGCTGAGCAACTGGGAACATGGAGTTGCCATTGGCTGAGATGGCGAAGATCGTGGGAGGAGCAGGTTTGAGGGATAATCAGGTGACTAGGCACATTAACTTTGAGATGCCTCTTTCGCTTCAAAGTAGGGACATGGAAAAGGAAGGTAAACTGGCAGAGGGAGGATGCGTGTATCCAGTGCACTCATGGAACGTACAGCCACGGCGCGATGGGATCGCCAGCTGAGTGAGTAGGTGGAGAAGAGACTGAAGGGCTGAGTCCTGGCCACTCTGTTTGGGGCTCAGAAGATGAGGAAGGACCAGCAAAGGAGAGTGAAAAGGCAGAGACGCGGCAGGGTTGGGAGGTGAGAGAAAATGTGGGCGAGTTTGGTGTCCTGGAAATCACAGGCAGGGAGCACTGAGTGGGGTACTCTAGGAGAAGCCCCACACAGTGGTAAATGGTGAGGACAACCACGCTCTCACAAGCACAGATTCCCATAGAAACAAAGCCATTAGGATCAGAGAAGAGAGTCTGAAGATCTATTATTTCATTTTAAGTAAATGGTCTGTTAAATAAACAAACCTCTTTAGATCTATTATAATTGTTGACTTAGGTATATTTTCAACTGATGTACGTTCTGTTTGCAGCTAAAGAAAGAAATCCGTAGTTTGAGATTTCCTAATTCTGTACACGAGTGTGGTATATTGAGAGGGAGCGATCGAAGGAGAGTGTGTCCTTTACAGACGAGTTATTGTCTTTCCATAATTGCTTGTAGCTTTAGTACAGTTACAATCATAAAAACATGTAAACTGGGGAAGTGATGAGTGGACCATGAACATGACCTCCTGGATCTCAGAGCACTAATTAAGCCACAACTGCCACAAGAGGGCTGGTCCAGGAACAAGTAGATTGATAGAACAGAAGAGAAAACATATACAGATCGATCTAAATTTTGCATATAATAATGTCATTATACATTAGAATGTAAAGGGAGATTTATCTTTTTAAAATGGTGCTGAAAACAATTTACTAATTGGGTGGAGAAATGGCAAGAGCCACCAAATAACCGATAAATATATTTGAGTGCATGTATGTAAGTGATAAAACCATACAAAAGGAAAATATTGGTGACAATTTATCTGAACTGGACTGGAAAAGAGATTTATGTGAATGACACATAATGTTGAGTCCATAAAGTATCGTCGAATCTGACTATATAAAAAATGAAAGCACATGTATGTTTTAAAAAAAACAAGCCTGGAAACATTTAACAAGCAAATAACTGAAAAAACACCCCAGCAACATTTGTGACAGAGTGCTCCGAGATGAAGGGCTTAAGAAAATTATGAACAAAGGAACAAAAAGGCAATTCACAAAAGGAATACAAATGGCTAGTGAATCACTGCAGGGGTGGGGGTGGGGCAAGTTCAGCCTCACTAAAATCAAATGTTGCAAATAAAAATAACAATTTTCACCTCTCAAACAGTACTCCCCCCACCCCCTTGTGATCAACGGCTGCACTGCAAGCACGTGGGGCTCCATTAAGAGGGCTGGTCTTGGTCACGTGACTCTCCAGCTTTCCTCCTTGCTTTCAACATCCATGTGTGGCCTCTGAGCTCCTTGACCTTATCTTCCCCAATTAACGTGTACTCTACCCAGCCTCTGACACTCACTCCCACCTCACACCCCAACTCTCTTTACTTATAACTGCAACTTTTTTTTTAAAGATTTTATTTATTTATTGGACAGAGAGAGACACAGTGAGAGAGGGAACACCAGCAAGGGGAGTGGGAGAGGAAGAAGCAGACTCCCAGTGGAGCAGGGAGCCCGATGTGGGGCTCGATCCCAGTACCCTGAGATCATGACCTGAGCCAAAGGCAGACGCTTAACGACTGAGCCACCCAGGCACCCCTAACTGCAACTTTTTTTGCAGTGACACCTCCTAACATCCCACACTTCACTCACTATCCCCTCTCTTTCCACCTCCTGACTCTAACAGTCTTTCAACCCCAGGGGGACCACTCATTGCTGCTTTCAGTGCTGGCCTCTCTTGGGCCTTCACGTCCCTCCTTACCCAGCTGAAACACCGAGGTCGATCAGTACCATCACTCTGTTGCATACGTCATCAGCACGCTGTTCCTGTCTTTTTGCTGCAATCACTTGACTAATGATGACCCGGCTGGAGCCATTGCCCATAGCTGCATAAAAATAGACAATCAACCAATCAGGTCCACAGCACTGCCGGCCCTTCACCTTCAATTTCCATAGTCCATTCATACTCCCATCCTCGTAGATGGCTATTTCATATTTTCTCACTTCTCAAACCTCTACCACATCCTCCCCCATCCTCACTCTTAGCGGACACGATTGCTTCCTATTCCACCAAACAAAAGTAAAAACATAGAAACAATCAAGCCCCCTCCCCCCACCTCGTGTACCCCATCTCTCTGTTCCCTGGCAACTCCAAATGCTCCTGCTGGAATGCACTGCACCCCTGTCCTCTTTTACCCAATCAAGGGCTTTGCTCCCGCAAGTCTCTCCAATTCTCCAACAATTCCCAAATCAATTCTCCTCCTTTTCCCAGATTATTTCCATCATCATAAAAATGGGCTTTTATTTCTCCTACGTGAAGAAACACCCCTCTCTTTGGACCTAATACCCCTTTCTCTCCTTCCTTTCCAGCAGAGCTTCTTGCAATATTGGTCTCTACTCACTGTCGCCAATTTCTCTTCTTACTCTTGAACCTACTCCATCCAGACGTTCACGCCTCTCTTTCCAACTAGGGCTGTTGTTCCCACGGTCGCCAATGGCCTCCTTGTTGCTACATCTCATGGTCAGTTCTTGGTCTTCATCTTGCTCTTGATGTTCCCAGCCTTCTTGAAACACTCTGCACTTGGTTTCCAGGTCGCCACCTTCCCCCGATTGTCTTCCTGCCCTTCTGGCTGCTCGTTCTCAGTATCCTTTGCTGATTCCCTGTAATGGTCCAGACCTCTCAACCTAGGTGTGCCCACCAGCGCGGTCTTTGGATTGTTCCTCTTTTCTGTTTATTCTATGTGCTGTCGATTCCTAGGTGTTTGTCCTCAGCCTTGACCTCTCCTGAAACTTGAGTCCTCTATGCAATTGCCTGGTCCGTATCTCCACTTGGATGTCTTAAAACATATCTTGGACTTAACAAGTCCAAATCTATATTCTTTCTCTTCCCTCCCAGTTTGGCCCCTGCTGTGGACTTCTCCAACGCGGTAAAGGGCAAATTCATTATTCAAAAAGCTGAGTGTCATCCCTGATGCGTCTCTTTCTCATCTGTCTTCCTCCTGCTGCATCCTCAAATCTGGCAGGCAGCGGCACCACCTTCGCGACATGTCTACGGTTCTATTTCTTCTCTCCATCACCGTACTGCTGTCCCGGGTCATATCGTCAGCTCCCTCCTGGGTTATTGCAATACCTTCCTGAGTCCTGCCACAGCTCGGGCTTCTTTCCTCAGCCCACTCCAGCCTCTTGTGAACACAGCATCCAGAAGGGTCTGGTTAAATGCCAAGTCAAACCCTCCAGTGTTCCCCGTCTGTTCCAGGGAAAGAGCCGAAGTCCATACAATCCTGCACAACCAGCCCCTGACATGACTCCTAATTCCAGTTGCCCTTCTGCCCTCTCCCTTTGCTCTAGCCACACCAATTCTGCATTACCTTGAACTTGCCAACCATTCTCCTGTCTCCCATTTTCACACTTGCTGGCCCACCCGTGCCTTCAGTCCTGTCCTCTAGGTGGTTGTATAACTTCCTTCTTCCTTCAGGGCTTAACTCAAATGCCTCCCCATGAAGGTGCTCCTTGCCCACCCCACCTAAAACTCACCTCCTAAAACTCACCTCCTCCTTCTTTTTTTTTTTTTAATTATGCTATGTTAGTCACCATGCAGTACATCATTAGCTAAAACTCACCTCCTTCTAAAAAAACTCATCTTCTTCCTACCCATGCTTCTAGTCCCACTCCCCAGGTTTATATTTTTTCTATTTCTAATTTTTCTCCTTAGCATTTCTAACTAACACGTTCTACACTTGGCTATCTATTTTCTTTATTGTTTGTGCCCGGGCTCACTGGGCTGGAAGCTCCAGGAGGCGGAGATCTCTGTCCTTTTCACTCACTGCTCTATCACGGCACCCAGCACCGGGACTGCACATAGTAGATGCCATAAATATCTGTTTGAGTGACAGAGATGTCAAGTGTGGTAAGGCTGCACCTCGGCGTGAGTGTAGTGAAATGCACACTCTCATCTTTGCTCGGGAGCTTCAATTAATAACGCCTTTCTGAGGGCAGTTTGGCAGTTTGGATCAAGAGCCTTTGAAAATGCCCGTATCCTGGATGCAGAAGTTCAACTTTAGGGTTTTATTTTAAGGAAATAATAAGGGATGTAGAGACTTATATGGAAGGAATGTCCATCAAAATTTTTATAGTAGAGAGAAATTGGAAGCAATATAATGTCCAACAGTAAGGGAATTGTTTAAAAATAATGAATCAGCTCTTCAGGAATATTACGTAGTCACCAACATGCATTTGACGAATCTGTAATTTCATGGGAAAATGTGCACAGTATATTGCAGAAAGCAAAGGTACAGAATTGTATACAGAATTATCCCATCTATATGTACACACACACACACACACACACACACACACACACAGAGTTGCCCTGTCTATCCCAAAATAGAGCATTCCTACGAAAGCTTTTGTAAGGTGAAATGGCATAAAACAAAGAAGTAATTACTATTAATTTGTATAGAAATATTTTCCAGTGTTCCCAGACCTAAAAAGTAAGCTCTCTTAGACTTTTCTGATACCTTAGGACACACCTTACTAATGGATGCACGAAACAAATCGAGATAAAGCACCGATGCTCCCAGACACGGTTCGCAGCACTGGGGGCCTGAGGCTGAGAAGCTGAGTGCAGTTCCTGGGGAAGGAGCCTGACGGGGCTCCCCTGCTGGGGGTCCACGCTGCCTCTAACAGCTTGGCTGGACCGCAAAACAAATGCTGACTGCTGTTTTCCCTTTTCGCCTTTTTTCATAAAAGGAAACATCCTCTTGGGATTTCTTTTGATTAGCAAAAACAGATACTAATGGAGATCTTTCGTAAAAGCCAAGTGCCCTAATGTAAATTTTCAAAAAGCAGGGGACGCCTGCATAAGTAAGGTGTCTATAAATGAGACAATAAAGAAACATTGCTTTTCTGTGAGTGACAAAACGTGTGTTCTTTATACATTTCCCAGAAATGTTTGTGAGACTTTTGTAATCAGAAATACACACACTTTATTTGTAAAGGCAGAACGTTACTCCCCCACCTGTCTTGGTGTGTCATTTTCTTACTTGGGGGCAGGGGAATGGAAATCTCTCCTCCTTCCCTTCCTGCTCATCCCACGGGGCTCGCGGAGCATCCTCTAAAGGCACAAGGACCTTCTGTGCTTTGCAACCTGTGTCCAGAGTATTTCTTCTTGGACTATCTCCCCATTTCCCTCCATCTGACTTACAAGCTCTTTTGATCTTAATGCTGAGTTCCAATGTCATCTCCAGGCAGAACCGCTCGTCACCCCCCCCCCCCCCGCACTCCCCCGCTGCTTGGCATGCGCGCTTCGACACAGTACTTACTACAGTATTTTCCACATTCAGTTTCTTCTAATTGCTCCAAATACACACTGAGCCCACGGGCTTCCTTCTCCGTTGCCACACTCCACCACCATCGTGAGCTTGGACTATTGCTATCATCTTTTCACACAGGACAAGGGAGAGTGGTACAGTGGTGTGGCCGGTCCTCGTCTCTCCTTGTTCAGGAAACGTCATGCCTGGATCACCCTGAGCCCCAGAAGTAAGCAGCGCCCGTCTCATCAGCGTGAGTAACAACGGTTCATTGAACGTTGATGGAAGGAGTCCTTTCATTTGCTTGACGGTTAACCAGACACATTATTTTAATCCTCACAGAAGTATTTTTCACTTTAAGCTAATAGGGAAATAATTTGAATCAATTTCTTCCTTAACAATCAGCATAAAATCTGTGATAAAACTTTTCAGTGTTTAAGGTCTTTAAAAAAAAAAAAAAATCCCATGGCTAAGTGTCATGTCTGTATAATGCATGCGTCTCCTGCCCCCTGGTGGACCTATCTTGTAATAACAGCTTTATCGGTGGAAGTAATCTGGTATCTTTCCTTAAAATATTCATGGATTCCAGGATTCAGCAGTGTCTTCAGAACAGCAGGGAGTTTATATCCTGGCTTTGCCACTTGTTAGCTGCGTATTTTGGACAATTTACGTCTCCGTGTCTCAGTTTCCTAATCTATGAAATGGAGACAGTACCAATGAGGTCATTAAAAACTATGTAAGGAGTGCTTACAACACGAGGTGCATGATTCACTGAATTTCCACAACCACCATATTATATAAGAACAAATAGTACTTCCACTTTACAAACAAGGAAACCAAGGGCCCAGAGAGAAATAGCTCCTACTTCTCAGAGAAGTGTGAGAATTAAAGAAGTTAATACATGTAAAGTGATCACAGATCACAAGAGGGTTGGACACGGTGTAAGAGCTCGGAAACATCATCGCTAGTACCACAAGACCGCGTCTGTGACAAGGACACCGCTGTACACTACAGGGACCCTTATTTGCATGCGAGTTGCTCTCATTTGTAACACATGGCAGTTACTTGCCTAATGAAACATACTCCATATCAAACGGCAAGCTCTGTTGTTCATACACATTTTTCTAGACATTTTTCTTAAGTCCATTTCTGATATGAGGTTGGCCTATTTCACTCTTGACTGCACAGGGGCAATACTGGGAGAGGGTAAGTAAGAGTAAAAGGGTGGATTTAGTATTTATTAGTTTGCAGTCTCTGGAGGTGAGCGCAATCCCCACACATTTCTCCGGGTCTGAGTCTGGGGAGTGAGGATGAGAGAAAAAGATGGTGCCCAAAGCTCTTCATGGAGCTCCTTAGACTGTCCACTTCTTCAATTATCTACTCAAAACACAGGTTCTGAGGCTCTGCAGGTCTTACGTTGTTCTAAGCGCAGACCTCTCTCTTGGTTCTGCCTTATGACACCATGTGGCTGACGCCAACCAGAAACGCAGACTAAGTTGTGAACACTGTCCATGCATGGATTTGCTCATAGACACATTTTCTACATGGCATTTTAGAAAGGAAAAAATAGGTACTGTGTTAAGCAATTCAATAGTGTGAACATGTGGAATTTCCCACGTCCGATACTAAATTTGATTCTTGATCAAAGGGCTAATGACGCCAGATTAAATATTGAACTTCCAATGAATTAAGTTTACATAACCAAGTTCAATATTTATGGAGGCTGTTTACTGGGGGTGGGACATTTTGGAAATTGATTTAAAAAAAATATGCCACTAGAGGTCAGGGCATGGGAAGCTGAGGAAGAATTAGATAATGCTCCAGGGAATGACCAGGACACAGGTGTTCCATGGAACGATGGGCTTGGTGCCAAGTTCAAGGTGAAGATCAGTCGTATACGGGTAGCCGGGCTGCTTCATGGGACACAGGCAGCTGCCCCATGAGGCCCTTTACCTAAGAGCACCAGTTCTCGCCAATGCTGACCCTGGGAAAGTACACTCAGCGCAGTGGGGGGCAATTTGTTGCCATCCAGGGTTCTACCCAGCACAGAGTAAAATTTCATCCTCGCTCATTTAACTTACCTGATCGCTTCAGAACCTAAGTCCCAGATACAATTCGGGTTCCGCAGGTGTCTTTTTATTGAGCACTCACTATGTAGGTCAGGCCTGTGTTAGATCCTTTTACGTACCATCTCATTTAATCCTTACAGCCACAAACAGGGGCGCCTGGGTGGCTTAATTGGTTGAGTCCAACTCTTTGATTTTGGCTCAGGTCATGATTTCAGGGTCCTGGGATGGAGGCCTAGGTCAGGCTCTGTGCTCAGCAGGGAGTCTGCTGGAGATTCTCTCTCTCCTCTCCCTCTGCCCCTCCCCCAGCTTGCGCATGCACGCACTCTCTCTAAATAAGTAAAGTCTTAAAAAAAAAAAAGCCACGAACAGACTTATCAAAGCTATAGAGGTCGTCATAATGCAGCAGGGTAAGCCTTCTAGGCAAAGGGTTAGGAAGAATAAGATGACCCCCCTATTACTGATAAGACGGATTTTAGAAACGGTGGCTTTTATCTGGGGGCTAGTCGGTTTCCTAATTCTGAACCCCACCCAGAATTAGAGCTGCTCGCTCACCCAGCCACAGGCAGTGCTGGACCCCTAGGGGCCTCCATTCATGCTGGTCTGTCCCTGCAGAGGCTCTGGGGTGGAAAGGGGAGCAGAAAGTAGATTTCCCGCAGGCAGTCACATCCCAACAAGAGGGGCCACAGGGGGGGCCACAGGGGTGAGTGTTCCTGCTGTGATGGCGGCCTGAGTCAGGGGCACCGGCCTGTGTACGTCTCCGCCTGACTTCATGCTGGTAGCTTGGAACCAGCCGTGGTGAGGTGGGCGTCTCCATGCCACGGACATCGTCAGGCACTAGGAATTAGGGCCTCTGCCCCCCAGAGCCAGGGGCTAAATACACACCCGCACACCCCTGCCTGCTCCCCGGGTTTCCGGTCGGAGGTTTCTGTTCTTTCTCGGCAGCGCGGTGAGTGAGGAGGCTGGTTGGACCACATACGTCCATCCAATGAATGGACAGCATCGCGCGTGGAAGGAACGTCGGGAGAGCAAGTGGAGTTAAGTCGATCTCAGGGGTTCCAACGTGCGGTAGGCTTGAGAAGGACCCCCCAGCGGGTGCTACTTCCCCAGTCCCTCTTCAGAGTTGCCTACACTCTCTGTCCTCAGAACTTTCCTCAGGGCCAGACCATCAATGGGGGAGATTAAGCTGCTTACCCCACTGGGAGGCGCTGTGAAGTTACTGGCTAAGGGTGGGGGTATCATCCTTTCCCTTCCTTCCTTCCTTCCTTCCTTCCTTCCTTCCTTCCTTCCTTCCTTCCTTCTGTCCTTCCCTCCTTCTTTCATCCCTCCTTCCCTCCCTCCCTCCCTCCACCTACCTACCTATCTTCCTTCCTTTCATCCATCTTTCTTTCTCTTTCTTTCTTTCTTTCTTTCTTTCTTTCTTTCTTTCTTTCTTTCTTTCTCTTTCTCTTTCTTTCTTTCTTTCTTTCTCTTTCTTTCTTTCTTTCTTTCTTTCTTTCTTCTTTTTTCCTTTCTTTCTTTCTTTCTTTCTTTCTTCTTTTTTCCTTCTTTTCTTTCTTTCTTTCTTTCTTTCTTTCTTTCTTTCCTTTCTTTTCTTTCTTTTTTCTTTCCTCTTTCTTTCTAATTGTTGTGAGGATGCTTCATCCTTTTAGAGAGGAATGAAGAAATGGAGACCAGGATCCATTCTCTCTCCCACAGCCCTTGAATTCACAGTCCATCACACTGTTCAGGACAATGGCCACCTGCCCCTCCCCCCCCCCCAAGCTTTACTTTTCAAGGACATTTTGTTTTGAGAGATGACAGGTAATAATTTAATTGCTGGATTTACCACGAAATGCCATGTGCTGCCAGAGCCCCATCCTCCAATTTTAGCCATTTTCTCTTGGCTTCTGACCCAACCAAGCCAGAAAAGCCATTCTGGGTACCCATGTCCTTGCATGTCTGCTGCCGGGGACCATGCTGATACTAGTCACTGTAACAGGCAGGCCTGGTGTTGAAGCAGCAGAATTTGCTCCAGCTACTTTCGGGAGAGGATGCATGTACTAGGGGGTATTAGGAGCACACGGATCTCGGGGGGAGAAGGAAGGCAGAGAGTGTCAGGCTCCGAGGCCATCAGCCGGAGGCAACAGCCAGTCCCTCCCCCGGCGGCTGTCCCAGGGAAGAGCCCGCCACGCTGCTGCTGCTCAGCACAGACACTGATGGTGACGTTGGCGCTGGACACCCAAGGCCCTGCCTCTGCTGCCCGTCACGTGTTTTCTCGTCACCGAGCTTTCACACGAGCTTCTCCCTTTGCTTGAGATGCTCGGCTCACCTCACCACTGCTCCTTCATCTGAGTTACCCTGAGGTGGCCTTTGGGGTCAGTTGTCACCTCTTCTGGGAAGGCTTCCCTGGCCCCACAAAAGCCAAGAAGAATCTTGTGTCCTCCATGCTGCCCTTCCCTGGTAGGCTGTGTTTATGTCACTGTGGCATTCGTCACCATGATGGTGTCTCCGCAGACACACAGTGGCTGTCACAGAGCTCCGTAGGCAGGGCGGCCACCTCCCACAGATGTTCCCCCAGCCTCACCCTCACACTTCCGCTTCACTCTCCCCTCAGGCTCTGGTGCTGCAATTGTGTCCATTTTCTCCTTGCTGTGGCCTTAACGGAGAAAGGTCACTTTTTAAAAAAGATTTATTAATTTATTAAAGAGATAGAGAATGTGGAGGGGGGTGAGGGGCAGAGGGAGAGGGAGAGAGAGAATCTCAAGCTGACTCCATTCTGAGCAGGGAGCCCGATCCCAGGACCTGAGCCGAAACCAAGAGTCGGACGCTTAACGGCCTGAGCCACCCAGGCACCTGAGAAGGGTCACTTTTAAAAAACATCCAGAACTTCATTGAAAGCAACACATATCAACCAATTCCCACTTCAGTGGCTTTGGTGAAGAGTCAAATTGTTTCTCAGGAGGGCTTTGAATGCCCAAAACAACAGCACTTAGAAGGTTTGTGGTTGGGAAACCAGGAGGCTCGGCCCGTGTGTGGGAGTGCGGAGGGCGCTGGAGGCAGGCACTCAGGCAATGGGAGAGAGAGTGAGGGAGACAGACACAGGGAGAGGGAGGGAGGGAGGGAGGGAGAGCAAGTGAGCATGCGTGCGCTGCAGGAGGAGCTCCTGGTGCTGGACCCAGCTTGGAAGGTCTTTAGGGCGGCCCTATTCATTATGGTAAAGCTCTTGTGAGCTCCCTTGAGACCTAGAACCATTCACCAAATGACATCCTGCTTCCTTGGCCCCGCTCTCACAGAACTGTTGTTTCATGATGAACGGTCTCTTTCTTCAAGCACAGGGGTGCTCCCCCTGTGATGTTTGTTATAATTTCCACATTTCTGATGAGGAAGCGGAGATACAGGAGAGCAGGGCGCTTGCCTCAAGGCCTGTCATTCAACAGCAGATTCCGTCCACATATTTACTGAACGCTATGAGGAGTCAGGACCCAAGGGCTAGTGAGTGGTAGGGTGGAATTTGAATCTAGGTTTGGGCGACCCAAAGCCTTTCCACGACAGCATGGCAACGTTTGTCAGAGCCCTAACCAACACAAGAGTGGTTAGGGAGGATGAAGGTACAGACGTGATAGGAGGAAATGACAGGGAAGAAGAGAAAAAGGACTGAGGGGAGAAATGACCTAATCATGGCGTCCTTTCAAGATTGCACACTGCTAACACCCATGAATGCTGAATATGGCTGTTGGAGTTTGAGATAAAGAAACAATAGCCGTTGTTTTCTCTCCCAAATGGAACCGGTTTAGAGATAGATGCAGGAATCAGACAGGTGGAGATTACCATGCAATTCTTTTACAACAGAACCTCTACTCTTGAGTTGAATCGTGTTCCTTTCCTCCCTGCCCTCCCCTCACATTCATGTCCACTCAAACTGTGGCCTTATCTGGAAATAGCGACTTTGCACACGTAATTAGTTCAGATGGGCTCATACTGGATGAGGTGGGCCCTAATCCCATATGACCAGTGTCCTTACGAAAAGAGAAAACAAAGACACAGAGACACAGGGAGGCCATGTGGAGACGGAGGCAGACGTTGGAGTGATGCAAGCCAAGGATCGCCAGGAGGTACCAGAAGCCGGAAGAGATAAGGAAGGATTCTTCCCCAAAACCTTCGGAGGAAGTATGGTCCTGCTGACCCCTTGGTTTTGGACTCCAGCTTCGGGAACTGTGAGAGGGTTGTTTTAACTACCCATTTGGTGGCTCTTCGTTACAGCGCTCACAGGAAGCTCATGCTCCAAGAAAGCCATCTGGAGAACTTGGTCTTCTGTTCACAGGGAAGTGGGTTTGCGGGTGCCTCATCCCGGAGTAGATGGGCTCTCCCACCCACCGTGAGAAACAGAGGCGGTGCACTTCCGGAGGCCACGCGGGTTCCCAGGAGGGCGATTCCTGCCCATGCCCAGTTCTTCCTCTGACAGTCACCAATCAGAGGAGACAGAGGGGAGGTTGAGGGTGGCCTCACTGAAGTTCCTCCCGCCGGAAGCATGAGGAGTGCGAAATAAGAGTTCCTGTCTAATGGTGGACATCAGATGCCAGATTTTCAGCCTGCACAATGTTTTCTAAAAGTATTTGAATCAGTGCCCCACATTTAAAAGTTGGGAGATTTCGTATAAAGACCAGATTTCAAGCTTCTCTTTGGAAAATGGAAACGGTGGTCACATTCCTACAGGGCTGTGACTGGGTGTTGCAAGTGTGTGCCTTCCCCAGATGGGGTGCAGGCTTTCTGCCTCACCATTCTGTTCACCACGTCCCACGTCTTCCTCCTGGTCTGCACCGCGCCTTTCTGTTCCTGCCTGGTGCCTGTTGACATTTTGGTGTCGGATTCCCAGAGTGGTGGTTAAGAGCAGAGACTCTGAAGTCAGATGAGCCCTGGGTTCAGACTGGAGCTCCTAAGTGTGTGTGGACTTGGGCAATTTATTTAACCTCTCCGAGCCTCAGTTTCTCCATTTGTAAAATGGAAATAATAATAGAAACTACCCTAAGGGACTGTTGTGAGAATTCCATAATGTAATCATGGGAGTCTTTTTTACATGTGTGAAGCAGAGGACAAGTGCCGGGTAGATAGGAGTTATTGATACTCCTTGAAAAGCAATGTAGGAGGGAACCTGGAAGAGAAAGAGCCTCTGGCCCGAAGTATGCTGGGTCTGGTTTTAGCGCTACCCCCCATCTCACCAAGTTTCAGAAAAAATATTTTAATAAGCCAACTTCCAAGGAACCTTCTTTCTGTAGTAAGGCATCCAATGGCAGTTTGGGGAATTGAGGTCCAATTAAGGTGGTTTCCCTCCTCTCCACAATTTCATTCTCTTCTGGAAGGAGGTTGCAGGGAGGCAGGAAACTCTGGATCCCATCCAAATACTTCGATGTCTGGGTTTTAAAATAGCCACGATCTTAGCTGGCTTCGGAGACTTCCTAGTGGCCCTCAAAGGACAGCTTCTGCTTTGACCAATCACTTCTTCTCCGCGGCCCCGAATGATGGAAGATGCAGTCTACTTCCAGGTAGAGGCGAGAAACCAGATGGAATTGGGAAGGAGGCAGGATGACAGAGAGGAATTAATTTTTTTTTTTATGAAGAACATATAAACTCACTGTGTAAACGAATGCCCAGTTAGGAGGCCATCAGTCTCTGAAATGATTGCATGTTACAAAATCCAACTCAAAGCCAGTGCTTGCAAAAAAGGTGAATTTCTTTGGAAGGCTACTAAAGTATTCCATAGAACCCAAGGACAGCAGGACCTCCCTGCAGACTGGAACCAGGAGGTGGGAAGTGATCGGGTGTAGGGTGAAGTATGGATGCAACATAGTTAATGATGTAATAAGTGGTTACCTGATTGTTCAAACACCAAGTACAGAGTAATCTATCTTTTCTCAACTGGTTTGAAATGCCACATTTATCACCGTCTAATTTTTGGTGTGTGTTTGAGTCAATTTCTGGTAAAATTCTGCTCCATCTGCTATTCATGGGTGTTAGGGGTTGAGTTGTGTCCCACAAAAGAGACATGTTAAAGTCCTAAGTACCAGTACCTCAGAATGTGACTTTATTTGAAAATAGGGTCTTTACCGAGGTAATCAAGTTGAAATGAGGCTGTGAGGAGGGCCCCAGTCCAATATAACTGGTGTCCATATAAAAAGGGGAAATTTGGGCACAGCAGCAGATGGGAACAAAGGGAAGATAGCTGTATGAAAAAGGAAGACTGGGGAGATGCATATATAAGCCAAGGATGCCGAAAGTTGCCTGCAAACCACCAGAAGCCGGGAAAAGGCAAGGAAGGATCCTTCCCCCAACAGTGTTCAGAGGGAGCACGCCCTGCCGACACCTTGACTTTGGACTAATAGCCTCCAGGATTGGGAGACAATAAATTTCTCGCAGTTTGTGGTACTTCGTTTTGACAGTCCTAGGAAAGTAATGTAATACTCCAGTACCAAACTGTTTTAATTATTAGGGCTTTATAATATTTAAAAAGCACGTGGTCATATTAATCCCCGGGAGGGTATTTTTAAGACGGGAAAGATTAGATCCAATGTAAATGCTGAAGATGACAATCTAGAATATAATTTTATTATTTTATTTTATTGTTTATTTTATTTTATTTTTTAAATGTTTTTTTTATTACATTATGTTAGTCACCATACAGCACATCCCTGGTTTCTTTTTTTTTTCTTTTTCTTTTTTTCTTTTCTTTTCTTTTCTTTCTTTATTTTATTTTATTTTATTTTATTTTATTTTTTAATGATTTTTTATTATATTATGTTAGTCACCATACAACACATCCCTGGTTTCCGATGTAAAGTTCGATGATTCATTAGTTGCGTATAACACCCAGTGCACCATGCAATACGTGCCGTCCTTACTACCCATCACCAGCCTATCCCATTCCTCACCCCCTCCCCTTTGAAGCCCTCAGTTTATCATTTTAAAAATTAATGTTCATTTTTTTAGAAAACTCATTGAAATATACTCTTGAAATGGGTATGTTTTATTGCATGTTAATTAGTCCTCAATAAAGTTGATTGAAAAGGACTGTGGACAAGACACCCTGGAAGGTGTTATGTATCACAATGTAGCAAAGGAGAAACACCATTTTGCTCTTTCATGTGTGTTGTATGGTTTATGCAGACTGTGGGCCAGAGCTCTGCATAGATTTAAAATTCTTGTGGAACTCTTATTGATTTGTGGGACTGGGCTGTTACACTCATATTTAGAAACAATTTAGGCCAGCACTCATCTACTTGTCTCAAACTGTGCAAGAGAGTAAGTTCTCGTAACACATGTGCAGGCCATTCCCGAGTACAGAATGGGGGAGGCTCAGTCCCAGCTGAATAGACCAGCTGGGTAGGAACATGCTGAGTTGTGACAATATAATGTCATAGATCGTTTCCATATTTAAGTGTTTGTTACAGATCTGACTTTAGTAAGCAGAATGACTTCAGTATAACAATATGAGGCCCATAATATTGCCAGGCCTACAGGAACAGCGAAAGCTTCATTAAAGCAACTGAAAGGTTACATTTTGGACTCAACATTCAATACAAAATAAATAGTTTTGAAGTATCCTGTGACTAGCTTCCAGAACAGGAATTGAGATTTCTAATGATTAAAAGTGTTGTTGAATGTTTCAAGGTATATTTGAAAAGTGTTCTGTTTTTTCAAAACAAGAATATTTAAATTGGCTGAAAAGAGTGGTCATCAAAGCCCTCTTAAGGTAACATTTAATAATTAAGGAATGTGAGCAATTGTAGTGTTTCATTGTCAGACCAAAAATTCCTGCTATCCCTCAAGCTCCGAGCCTGTTCCATTATACTGAGACTGGAAGGTGAGCTGTCAAAACTCTTATGTGGGACTAATTATCCACGGTAAGTGAGCTCTGGTAGCTATGGATTTTGTCTGCCCAGCACACTTCCCTTTCACCTCTTGTTCTGCTAACCTCTTCCCTGTGGGAAACCCATTTCTCATGGATGGGAGGGGCTGACCTCATATCCTCGCTCACCACCAACATGGCAGCATGACCCTAACCTGGCCAATAAGAGTTTCTATTTTCCTTCCCTGTAGTTATCCTTTCTGAGAGCGTTGTGTGACCCAAGCCTGCTGGATCAGAGTCTGTCCTTGAATTTTCTCTGGAACTTTAGGGGAAAAGCATTCCGTTTCCCTCTAGGATGGTGAGCTTTAACTATGAGGTAAGCCTAGAGCTACCAGGGCCATGTTTCCCTCCAGTGGAGGGAGGTTCTCTGAGAATAAAGCTGACCCTGGGCCGAGCGGGGCTGAGAGGTACAAAGACCGCTGAACCGAAGCTAGGTAAGCCCTTGACTCTTCCTGTGGGAGCGGAAAGGAACGCTCCCCTGCACTTTTCCCCTCCTGATCTACATTGAATTGAGTTTTTCTCATTTACTACATAAAGATTACTGGCAAGTTGTAATTGCCTGATTGTGAAAATCAGGATCTCGCCACTGTGCAGCACTAACAACGACAAAAATAAAAAGGAAAAAAAATTAGTTGCTGAAACTAATCTACGCCTGAACTGTCATGTGTTATGCAGAATTCCACGGTATAACTTGTGGGATCCATCAGAGAACCTCCACCAAAATCATGACAGCTAACTTGTAATTAAAATGATATGTTTATACAAAAAATACTACTTTATCTCCCCATTTTCTGCATCAGGGTTTTGGATAAAATTTCATTTGACAAAAATGTTCTGTGCTGAAACTGATTTGAAAATGACTATATCGGACAATCTCTCACGGCTCTCCTGGCCTTGACATTTTGAGATTCAAATATCCTTCTCTAGATTGAATGGAAAAAAGAAGAAAAAAATCACAGAGACGTTGTTGTTAGTCTCCTTTATTTGTTTGGTTTTCTGTTTTTGTTTTTTTGACTAACCAGACTTTGTTGGCCCTCTGCTGGGCTGTGAAGCCAGGGAAGAGGCGCCCTTCAGGAGACTACACGGGAGCCCGAGGAATCCCCCTCAGGGAACGTGGCCGGAATCACTTTGAAAGGGTAAATGGAGATTACTGAGGTCGTCCTATTTATATTACTTCTTACCCAGGGTACTCAAAGAGCCCACTCACCAAGAGTTCTTTGGTTCAGGACAGACACATTCATTCATTCCATACTAGTTTTTTTCTTTCTTTCTTTTTTTAAACGGTAAAGAGAAATGAACTGGCTTCTTCTCACTAGCAAATAGTGGGATAGTTCTGAAACTTTCCTTTATTGACTGCATTTAGACACCAGGAGACCTTTCCGCTGTCCCTTCCATTTGCTCTCTCTCCAAGAAGATTTAGCTTCCCACTGACAGTTAGCTCTGAGGTAGAATGAGCCACAGAAATGCAGGGCAGGAATGGCATGTCGAGCAGGAAACGTGGCATTTGCACACTTGTCGACCCCCCAAGGTTGACAGCTGACTGCGCCAAATAACAGAAGTCATGACCATTTCCAGAGCTCTGGTCATGTGCCAGGTACTACTCAGGCTCCCAATCTCATTTAATCCTCGCAAGAATCTATGAGGTAAATATGATTATGATCCATGACCTCGCCAGGCTAAATTAGTCTCTCCCATACTTCTCGTATAATGTTCTGCAATTTTCCCTGGGAGCACATACCTCAGTTTGGAATTATGTGTGTCTCCCCCATGGGAATGGAAGCTTAACAATGTCAGGAATTATGGCTGTTAATTATGGATGCCTAGACCCAACTCAATGCATGATATGTAGCAGTCACTTAAAAAACATTTGCTGAATAAATGAATCCTCATTAAATATGCAGAAATGAAAGCTCATTGAAGAGAGGTTAAGTTTCTTGCTCAAGATCACACATCTAGCAAGCCGTACAGCCAGTGTTGGGACCCGCGTTCTTTTCACACTGCTCTCCAGCTCCCTCTGTGATGGCTTCTCTAGACAGGGAAACAACGTGTTCAATGTAGCTGAGCAGTGGTTATTTGAGTTATTTGAGTATATTACGTTATTTGAGTAACCAGGGTGAGAATCTTGTACCAGTCGATGGGAACGTGTAGGACTGGAAGGGAAAGAGGAGACCAGCATCGTTATGATGGAGATGAAGCTGGCTTTCAGTACTCATGCACGGGCAGCCTCTGATGTTTGACTTAAGTTGTTTCTGGAAGATAGTAACCTAATAGATCATTCTCTCCCAAAGTACTTGAATCGTAGGGGTAGTATTTATATCGTAGGAGTGGCTGTCTTGAGTTGAGATCTCAGACTTATTAACTGGTTACCAAATCATATCTTGGTAGAGGTAATGGAGACCCTCTCCTACCTGATGTCCATCTAACGGTTTTGCCAGAGGGACTGGAGGTTGTGACTGTATGGACATCCGCTCTCTTTTTTTCCCCCTAAAACCCACTGAATGGCGCTGTAGACGCACGAATTCATCATGGCTACGGGGCTCTGCAGTAGAACGAGATCCCTTCCTCCTGCGTCATTGTGTTTTTACCAAGAGGAAACCATCTTTGTTTCCAAACCGATTCAGCTGATGATACTTAATGCAATTGGTTACCAAAAAACATTTTACAAACATCAAACACTGACAAAACATGACTGCAGATGGGGGGTTGTTTTTGTGAAAGTGGGACGGGATGTTTCACAAAATATGAATGAGATGCTTAAAAATCTGTTAAAGTGATTGTGGTATCAAAAGACTTAAAAATTTGGAAGGATTCTTGAATCAGATTTCTTACAAGTATCTTTAAGTTCTTTTTCCATCTTAAGGAAACAAACAGGATAACTTAGGTAATGCTAAACGGCTGTCATTTATGCCAGAAGGAAAAAATGGAACTTAGACCAGCAGGTCAATATTCAAGGAAAAATCCTTGGCTCAAACTCCGCCATGTTATGTTGGTTGTTTTTTCCTTCTTCTTTTTCTTTTTTTTTTTTTTAATTTAAATTCAATTAGCCATGGTATAGTACATCATTAGTTTTTGATATAATGTTCAATGATTCATTAGTTGAATATAACACCCAGTGCTCCTCAGAGAAATGAACAGGTTTCCCCTCAGTATCAGTAGCAGAATATCTCAGGAATTTTTGTGTGTTTTTTAGTTTTTAAGTTTAAACACTCAAGATATGCATGCATCATTAAAAAAAATGATTCCTTACTTTAGTCTTACTTTTTTTTTTTTAATTGACGGTCTCTGGAATCAATCAGGTAATAGGGTCTCTATTGTATATATGGAGTTTTATAAGAGATCTCCAGGTCCTTCCAAGATGGTGAATCAACACAGCCTTCAAGCTCTTCTTGTGAAAACCAACCTCCAATCAATTCTGGAAAAGTTATAAAGGAAAGCAAGGAATACAGGAAATACAAAATGAAACCCCAAACGAAACAATAGCAACGAAACAACCGGACATACAGTCAACCAAGCACTGCTCTTGGGAGATGAACCCCTGCTTTGAACTGTAGGTTGGGCTTGGGGGTGGTTGGGGGAGGAGGTCACTCTAGCCTGGGGCAGACACCCATAGGCTCAGGTAAATTAGAACTACCCAGCTAAGGTGCTCCAGAGTTCTGGACCCATAGGAACCGAATGAGATAATAAATACTTGTTATTGTTATAAACTGCTAAATTTGGGCATAATCTACAATGGCTATGAATATACTGTCCTATGTCCTTGTTTGCATTCCTGAGTTCTTGCCCCCTTCTCCTTCACATGGCTCCCAGTGGGCAACCATGTAACTGAGCCCTCTCCATGGCTCACAGGCTGTGCATTTATCGAGCGTTCGTCTTCTTTTTGTCATTCCTTGTTTCAGAGAAAGATTCAGCCTGGAAAGATCCTTCATTAATCCTGGTTCCTTCTTCTTCCAAGATGCAGCATTGGGAGTTGAATTTGCATTATTAGATGTAATCTCTGAGCCCATCCCTTGGGGGAGCACACCCGAAGGGGACTCAGGTGTTGGTTTTGCTCAATCACTGGTGAGAGTCACATGACGGGAAGCAGTTTATTTTGGCTTTGAGACCATGGTTGTATTTGAAATTGGTGAAAGGGGTAGTGGGAGGCTTTGGCTGCAGAGAGGAGATTCTTCTTTGCTGATCTATGGAAAGTGACTTTCCTTTCTTGGCCAGTGCCTTCTCAGATGGCTTTTTAAATGGCGTTCTTTCAACTAAGGATGTGCGGTTGAGAGTCAAGCTGTTGGAAAAGGCATTTGGCAGGCTCGCGGATACTCCGATGAACTCGTGTCCTTCCTCCTGGAATTTCGGCAGTACCCTGTTGAGTTCTAATGAACGCCCAGAAATGTTTGCCTACGTTGTTCCCTTTTGATGAGTGGGGATATTATATTCTTTAGGGTCAGCACTTCGTCCCACCCTAGCCTCAACATCTGGACACTTTTTTATGTGAGGGGAATGCAGGTTCTAATCTCAGCTGACCTTGAAGTCTCTGCTTTCGATGTCTTTGTTTTTTGGGCTCTGATGGGCTAGATAGTTTCTATGCTAAAATGCTCTTGCGTCTTCCAATGAAAATAAGAGCCACCCTTTCCTTGGTGTTTACTCTGTCAGGCACTATGCCAAGTGGTGTATTATCTCATCGAATTCTCCACAAACTTGCGTGGTGAGGACCACTCCTGCTATGGTGTCGATGGAGCAGATGAGGCTCCAACAGTTGAAGTGAATGGTCTAAGGCTGTGCATTTAGCCTGTGCCTGTGGGGAGAATTGACTCCAGGCCAGTGGGATTCCGATGTCGGTTTGTTTAACCACAACATCAGGAGGCCACTCCTGCTATGCCAGGAACCCTTCTGGAAAGCTGAGGGTGATGGAGCAGAGGCTAGCTGTTGGCCCAACCCTCCACCGAGGGTTTCTGGAAGTCCTGTTTCAGCAGGTCACCCAACACCAAGCATGGCTTTCCCACCTTGGGGAATGTACACATCGATCACTATAAGCACGACTACAATGACAACAACAATACAGGTCATTCCACAAATTCTACCTTCTCCAGGGAAGTGCGTATAAAGAGGCTTGAGACACTTCATCGTCCTGTGGTGCGGTAACTGTGTGTGGGCTTCCATTTTGTTTTTAAGTTTTCCATAGAACTCACAGTCCCATGTGCTGCTTAAGCTTTGGGTAGAACTTTGGTTTTCCATACTTACAATGATGTCATAATAATCACGAAGATTGTGTAATTACACTGTAAAAATGATAGTGAACATCTGTGGGGCGTGGCCGATTTGCCACCGTGCGTGAATCTTCACAGCGACCCTCTGAGGTGGGTGCTGCTTGTATCACCCTCATGATACAGGTGATGAAACTGAAGCCAGAGAAGCTACGTAACTTGCTCAAGGTCATGAGCTGCTAAGTGGCTGTGCCCAGATGTGGTCCCAGGGCTACCTGATTTTGGAATTACAGTGCCCCCCTCTCACGTGGACTGCCTTTGCTACACTTACTCTTGCCATATTTAAACAGGATTATCCTCTCTTGTCTTTTGAAATCCATGTTGGCCTTTCAAGTTTTATATGCAAGTATATAGTTTCCCAGTTGTTGATTCTTGGGTGTGGGTGTGGGGCTGGGGGTTTCTCTGGGTAAAACCAAAGGTCTACCAGTTAGCTTTAGATATTTGACAATTGGTATTCTTTGCTACATTTTCTCTTTCCATTTAACAACTTTTGTCTCAGATGGAAAAATTTATAGTTTTTTTTAAATGGCTTTTGAAAAAATTTGAGGGTTGGAGGTGATGGGTGGAAAAACAGGCAAGGAGAAGGAGAAGGTCTTTATTTTTGAATCTGGTCTCATTTTTAAGAAGCTCTTTTTGCTCTGTCCTTCACATTTTGGCTTTCCAGTTTCTCTCCTGTTAGTGGTTTTGCCCTGTCTCTGTTTATTTTGTGACTTGTGCCTGAAGGGATGTTTTCTCAAGAGAGAATTATCCACACTACATCTTGTTCTGGTCACGTGTTGACCATTCTCTCGGACAAGGCCTTCTTTGTGCAGGGAGTGGAGGGTTTATTCTGGTTAACGGGGGTGCCATATAGAAGCAGCTGTTAGATGGGGCAGGGATGGGATGGGCTGCCACCAGAATAAGCAGACATTTGAGTTGTAATACCCATTTCATGATGTTTTTCCTGGCACCAGAAGCACTTAGGCAGAGGATTGGGACACAGGATCTCATGTGGGTGACTGAAGCACATCAGGATTCCTGTTGTTTTAGTCAAAACCAAGAACGGAAAACCTCACTCAAATCAAGGGGCTTCGCCCATGGGCTACACCAGGTTATGTCACTGGAAAGCAAAGATGCTTGGGTTAGATTTGGACCCAGGGTTGGACATCAGGGTCACAAGTCACACTCTCTGGATTTCAGGCAGTGCGGGGATTCCCTCTACTCCATTTATTGGGGCTGCATGAGCTTCCCTGAGCCTCAGTTTCCTTATCTGCCTAATCTGGTTAAGCGTCTAGGCTCAGAAGCAAAATGTTGCCACTTCCTACACCTTTGGTGAATCAGTTTGTGCCTCAGTTTCTTCATTAGTGAAGTGAGCATTGCCAGACTCTGGGGTTGGTGTGAGGTTTGAGTATTAGCACTTGTCAAGCACTTAGCACAGTGTCTGGTGCTGGGCAGGGCTCAACCCGCCCTAGCGTCGTTGTCTCTTGTGACTGGCTTCCTTTGCTCTCACGTGGCCAAACATGGACATAGCCAAGGGTAGTATTAACCCTGCCAGTGATAGTCATGATGGCTCATAGTTATTGAACTTTTACTATAGAAGTCTTATAAATATTTTCATTTTATCCTCATGAAATGGCCATTGAAATAGTTACCTTTATTACCCCGTGTTTACAGATGGGAGAACTGAAGTTCAAGGACACCAAGTAACTCGTCCAAAGTCACACAGGTAAACTGGAGCCAAACCCACATATGTACTGTGGGAATACACGACTGTCTGAGTCTGTTCAGGCAGCTATAACAGAATTCCACAGAGTGGGAGGCTTATAAACAACACAAGTTTATTTTTCACCATCCTGGAGGCTGGAAGTCTGAGATCGGGGTGCCAGCATGGTCAGGTTCTGGTGAGGACTCCTGTCCAGGCTGCAGACTGTCAACTCCTCTTTGTGTCCTCGCATGGCAGAAAGAGGCGAGGGAACTCTCTGGCATCCCTTTTAAGAGCATGAATCCTATTCAGGAGGGTTCCACCTTCATCACCTAATTATGTTCCAGAGGCCCACCTTTAAACACGATCATGTTGGGGGATAGGTTTCAACATGACTTTTCAGAGGACAGAAAAATTCAGTCCATTGCAATGACCTTATAAGTTCAATGTCTCTACTGTCTGATGGGGTGGTTCACAGTTTTTAAGCTTGGTTTCTTAGTTTACTTGTTCAAATTCTTGAGGAGGAATACGATGGATTAAGCTCAGTCTATGAACGTTTTCCTTCTTGGGTTAGGTGTGCATTCTTGGATCAGTCAGCTGCGGCCAGAGGGGTGGGGTCATGTGGTTCCAATATGGCGGTCTAAACCACATACAGACTGAGAACTTTCCCCAGAAAGAGAAGGTAGGCAATCAAACCTTTCTGTTATGTACCTCTCCATTCAATCCTAAAATTGTTTCAGTGGGTTGAGGCCCTGCAGGTATTACTGTCTGCCTTGATCGCGACAAGCTCAACTGTAGGCATAGGGGACATTTGCTGGCAAGCTCAGTCCCGCCCAGTTCTGGAATCAATCTACACAGTGTTGGCAGTACATTGAGTGCCCTGTGTCTGCCAGCGGGCGGGCTCTGGAAATGAGTCTGGCAGCCGTAAGCAGCAAATGTCTATGTGTCTACCATGCTGGTCTTCCCTACGTCTCACTAGGTCTTTCTGATGATGTTCCTGCCTCGTTCTTGGAACCATACTCCAATTTTGTTTTGTTTTGTTTTTTAAAGTAGTCTCCATGCCAAGCTTGGAGCCCAGCATGGGGCTTGAACTCATGACCCTGAGATCAAGAGTAGGGTGCTTAACTGACTGAGCCACCTGGGTGCCCTTGGATTCCAGTTTTAATGTTGTTCCTAGAGTCCCCAGTGAGCCTGACCATTTGCCTAGTGCCACCTTCCCACTTCCTGGGGTCCCAACCACTGGCTGAGGTCCTGCCCCAATCCAAACACATAAGCCTGTAAAGCTCTCTGCCATGACCTACCCACCCAGGCCCCATGGATAGTTTTCTTTTAACTTTTATTGTGGAAAATTTCAGACAATCACAAAAATATTCAGACTCATATAATTAATCTTCATGTACCATCACCTGGCTTCAACAATGATCAGATTATGGCCAAACTGATTTTGTCTATGTGTCCACCTAATGTCCCTCAATATTATGTTATTTTGAAGCAAATTCCAGATCATATCGTTGCGTCTATAAATATTTCAGTGTCCACCCCTAAAATATTAGGGTTGTTTGTGTCTAACCCAATCACAACCCCGTTATCACACCGAAGTATGTTAACAATGATACTTTAGTATCATCAAATAATGCAGCCAATGTTTTTATTTTCAGTTGTCTCATAAATGTTTTAAAGGTTGTTTGAGCCAGCATCCAAATAAGGTCCAAATAAGCATCCAAATATGGTGGTTTGTTGATTAGATCTCTAGATTTTTGTCTCCATCTTTATTTTTTCTTGCAGCTTCTTTCTTTCTCTCTTTCTTTCTTTTTTTTAAAAATATTTATATATTTATTTGAGAGAGAGTGCAAGTGAGTGGGGGAGGGGCAGAGGGAGAGAGTCTCAAGGAAACTCCCTGCTGAGTGCAGAGCCCGATACAGGGCTCGATCTCACAACCCTGAGCTCATGACCTGAGCCAAAACCAAGAGCCCGACGCTCAACCGACTGAGCCACCCAGCCACCCAGGTGCTCCAGCCCCCATCTTGTGACTTATTTCTTAAATTGGGTTGTTTGTCCTGTCGAGTTTCACGGTTGGGACATTCCTGTGTCAATTGGTATTTGGATAGAAAGCCTTGATCGTGTTAGATTTGACTTCTCTTGGCAAGACCCCGTCGCAGGTGGTGCTGTGTTCTTTCACCCCAGGCGTGTGTCTGGTTGTCTTTTTTGGGGATGTAGCAGCTGGTGCTGCTCAGCAAAGAAGTTTATTAACGTTAGGGCTTGGGAAAATGGTTTGCTTTTGAATTCTATATTCCCTTCTTCGCTTATTAGGTAGAATAGTTTTTTAAAAAAGAATCTTCACCTCATCTGCTATTTGGTTACCCAATGGTATCATCCATATAGAAAAATTAGAATAAACGCTTGATTCTTTTTCTTTATTTACCAGCTTTATGACTGTGGAATTAGTCCATTGGTATCCTCCAACGGTGAGCAATTAGGGTTTCCTGAGAAGTATCATTAAAACTCATAGATTGAATATATTTGATAGGTTTCTATCCTTTTCAGTTACTATCTTTATTCATGCTCAGACTGTTCCATCTTCCGCCAGTGGGAGCCTCTTCAAATTGGCCCCTCGGTGTCTTTAATTTGCCCTCTCCCCTTGGCATGTTGACGGGAGCCCTGACGGAGCCCAAGATTTTCAGGCTGTTTGTTTAGCACAATGTCTGGCACGTAGTGAGTGGTCAACAAATGGTAGGTCTGGCTGTTTATAGGAGTCAACCTCCCATCGAGGGCCAGTACTATGACTGGCTTTCTGTAATATCTGCTTCATCTCCCTGCCTCGGGTAGGGAAGGGAGGTTTTTTTTTTTTTTTTAAAGACTTTATTCATTTGTCAGAGAGAGAGAGAGAGAGAGCAAGCACAAGCAGGGAGAGTGGCAGGCAGAGGCAGAGGGAGAAGCAGGCTGCCCGCTAAGCAAGGAGCCTGATGTGGGGCTCGATCTGAGGACCCTGGGATCATCACCTGAGCAGATGCTTAACCGACTGAGCCACCCACATGTCCCCAGGGAGCTTTTTAAATACATCTATGTCCTGCTGTCCACTCCTTTCCCTAATCCCTCCACCCTCCGGGGACGATGACATATCTGGTTGGTGAAACTGAGACCAGGGAAAGTGAGCGTATGCAGTGTAGCTCCCCCCCGAGCTCTCTGTGTCTCAGAGATGGACTGTGTCCACAATGCACGTGTGTTCTGTTTGCACCTGCCTCCCCCTTTAATAAGCCACTCAGGGCAGGTCTGGCATCTGGGAGGGGTGGCCTGCGCTTGGTAGTGTGTTGGGGGGTAGTGGTGTTACAGTGCAAGGAAATCCGCAGTTATACCTGAGACGGGGTGTATAAACCGAATTCAGGAGGGAAGCAGTAAAGCACGGCTTTTGGCTTCAGACCTCGGCTGCTCTCTAATCCAGCTGTAGCCGCCATAAAGCTGATAACATGGGTCCTTATCGGACTCTCCTGTCTGCTTCTCAAATGGCTTGTCATCCAAAGAAAAAAGGGGTGTGCGAAATCAGCACCTTGGAAATGCCATCCACTGCCTTCCTTTCTCCTCCAGGCACTGGCTGGTGGGCTCCTGGCCCTCCTCACCGCAAAGCTTGTGCAAGGGAATACGGACGGCTCCGGCCGCAGAGCCCATGTCGCCTGGAAGAACAGCTGGGAGGCAGTAGACTGAACAAACAAGTCATCTCGCACATTTCTTCAACAGATGTGGCTACGCAAGTATTCTATTAAGGAGCCGAGAGAGTCTTTCCACTTGTAAACCTCTTAGACGTTCTGGGAACAGAAGACTGTCTCCTGGTCGAAGGCTTCTCCTGTGCTTTGCAGCCAGCGCCGCCCACGGGCACACGTGTGAGCCTGTCCGCGCTGGTGTGTGCACGCGGAGGCCAAAGGGCAGCTGCCACAGCCCCGGCGGGCTGGAAGCCCCGGTTCTGTTCCTTTGGGGTTGACGTGAAGTAAGCTCAGGCCTGATGGTTAGAGTGTGACAGTCGGCCTGGTCTGCTCTAACAAAATACCGTGCACAGGGTGGCTTATCCACAACAGAAATTTATTTCTGACAGTTCTAGAAACTGGCAGTCCAAGATCAAGTTCACGGTCGAGCTCTGGTGAGGGCCCTCTTCTGGGTTCCAGACTGCCGCCTTGCCTGTGTCCTCACGTGGTGGAAGGAGCGAGAGCTCTCTGGGCTCTCTTTTGTAAAGACACTACTTCTGCACCTCTCCAAAGTCCCACCTCCTCCCTCCCTCCCTTGCTTCCTCCCTTCCTCCCTCCCGTGCTTCCTCTCTTTCTTTCTAAGTAGGCTCCATGCTGGGGGCTTGGACTCGTGACCCGAGATCAAGACCTGAGCTGCAATGAAGAGTCAGACGCTGCCCCCAGAGTCCCACCTTCTGACACCATCTCGCTGGGGATTAGACTTCAACATAGGAATTTCGGGAAACACACACATTGGGTCTAAGCAGCGTATAACGTCGACTAGACATGAAATAGGACCTAAACAATGATATATTAAATTAGTGGTCCTTTATTTCTTTTCTCACGTAAAAATCTGAACTGACATAGTGTCTCTTCGCTTCACAAAGGCAGCAGGAGCCCAAACTCCTTCCCGTTTTGGGTTCTGATCTTCGGCTGCAGTAGATGAACTTTCTTTATACGTGCTAGAAGCCTTGTGCTTTCGTGCTCAGGTTTTAGCTGACTTTTACTTACTCTCAGACTTTTGTTGTCTTTTTTCAAAGTCTATGTTGTTCTCTCGCAGTAGCCATGTAGTTCCGTTAACTTACAATGACTATTTCCTCCATATTTTTCAAAAGCCTGGCGTGGGGCACCTGTTAGCACCTTTTCTTCCCCCAGGATCCCATTCCTATCCACCGCTCGAGGCGGCCTTAGCCGTTCCACAGCCAGCTTAGGTCAGGGGCTAAACACACCCCACCTGTCAGCGGTAATGGGGTTCTCATTGGCTGTTGGCAGGCAGGTGATGCGGCCCGATTCCTCCTCAGCAGCTGCTGGGATGGAGATTAAATGGCAGTTGGTTTGCTGGGGTGTGTGCTCAGGACAGACACCTGCGGTGGAAGGGGAGGGAAGCAGGATTGGGTATAAAGTGGCGTGAGATTGCAACTGGGGTTCAGCACAAGCCTCGGCTGACTGTTGGGGTTGCTCTAAGGCTGACCCGGCTCCTCAGACTGGTGTCAAGTTTGAACAAGGGGCCATCCTGTTATGTCCCGTATTGACCAGTTACCACGGTGGCTACCTCTGGGGAGAAGGGGGGACATCCTTGAGTGAGGCGGCTTTCTTCAGGGAGAAAGGAGCAATTTCTGGAGAGGGCTGACAGTGGGGGGTCCTTGGCCAGCAAAACTCCCAGCAGTTGAGGGAATAAGAAAAAAAAAATGGTGACAATACTTTGTAGACCCACCCATGAAGAAGTAAAGTCGATTTTTGCAACCCTTGAATTTGACTCGGCTTTGTGATTGGTTTTGAGCAATGGGACCGGAGCACATGCGCAAAAAGAGTCTTGAAAAGTGCTTGTCTTTTGGGGTTTGCCCTCAGTTGCTATGGAGAACCCTCTCCCAGTATGTGAAGAAGCCCAGGCTGGCCCCCTGAGAGGAGAGAGGCCCTACTCAGCACGGGTGAGTCCCCGACGTGGGAATGTGGGTGGCATCCTAGACCAGCCAGGCCTGCTCAAAGAGGTCCGGACCACCCCTCAGCAGACAGGGGACTGGGATCGTGGGCAAGGATGTGTTTATTGTTTTCTGCCGCCATGTTTTAGCGGTCATTTGGTATCCAGCCCAAGTTTATTGATGATAGTCCCGCATGAATCTGGCACTTAGTCTGACCAAACGGGGAAAATGTTTTAGGATTTGGCAAACTTACATGGGTTTATTCTCCTCTTTGCCTACCCCCTGCCCGGGTTTCTAGATTTCTAATAAAACTCTTGTCAAACCCATGCTTTTTCCGAGGCTTTACAAAGCACCCTTTCAATTACCCTCCTCAGCGCAGTAAAGGGACTCTAAGAGGCCTTCACTATTCATATTTGCTCGAGAAAATACATGTCTCCAGAGCTGCCAGGGTCACTGAACAGAAAACACAATTACAAGTGGAAAAAGCCAAGGACTGTTATTTGATCATAAATGTTCTAAAGATAGCGGTATGCTGATTATTAGTTGAGCTGAGGTTTTGAAGGAGCATTTGAGGACCTGATTCAGTGAATTAGATGGAAATGTACTCAAATGAAAAAGAAAGATCGAATCCAAAGGAAACGCAAATCAAGCACCTTCCAGCGGCTTATTGGGAAAATATTTTCATAGTCCATGGTTCTTGGCCCTTGAAAAATGTTCGTTGAATGAACAAATGGATACTCAGATGGTAGGAACATAGGCTACTGTGCTTGAAAAATGTGCCACCCTGCTGCCCCAGCTTTGAGATTGGAAGGATCCACTTGGCCTTAAAAATGGAGGAGCTGGTTACAGTTGTCTTAAAGATTTTCCTTCCCAGACCCCATAGAACTCCACTCAAATTCCATCACTTCCAGCGTATGTCGATCCCCTCTCCTGTGCTCCATTTCCCCTTCTGACGACAGGATTGGACCATCTAGAAAGCCTAGGTTTTGGGATTCTCCGTGGAGCAATGGAATTTGCCCGGAGAAACAGTGATCTGGGTTTACTTCCTTACTCGGCCTCTTGCCAGAAGTGTATGTGCCGTTGGGCAAGTGATGCAAACTCTCTGCCTCAGTTTCCAAGCCTGTAAAACGGGACAATAATAGTACTTGCAGGGTTGTTGGGAGACTTTGGGATAATATATGTGAGGTTCCTGGAGTGTGGGTGCTAATAGCTGCAAATTATTTATAATGAGTAAGCTGTAGATGGGTGTAGAGGAGGGAGGATACAATTTGTGTATTCTACTGGGCCTTACGAAATCCAGAATTTCTGAGTTTGTTCATACCTGTCAAATCTGGGGGGGGGGTACCCTTCTGTGCCCTTTCAACTCCCCATCTTCATTTAGAATTCTGAACTCGTTCTTTCTGACTATTCCTTCCTCCAAATCCCCCCAGGGACAAGTCACATTTCTCAAGCTGCTAAATCAAATGACAGCTGCCTTTTATTTCATATGTTTCTCATTCCAGAATGTTGTTTCAAATATTTTCAGCTACTAAGCATAAACTCTGGTCGCCTATGTTTTGCATTCTAATTTTTCTTTCTTTTCTTTCTCTTCCTTCCTTCCTTCCTTCCTTCCTTCCTTCCTTCCTTCCTTCCTTCCTCCTTTCCTTTCCTTTCCTTTCCTTTCCTTTCCTTTCCTTTCCTTTCCCTTCCCTTCCCTTCCCTTCCCTTCCCTTCCCTTCCCTTCCCTTCCCTTCCCCTCTTTCTCTCTTTCTCTTTTTGCACATTTCAGATGCCTGCTTTTGGGTTCCACATTATTCTGTGGCCTCCTACTCATTTGCTCCGCCCTCTAATTGTTCTGCCAGCACTTAGTCTCCCCGGCCTGCCAAGGCTGTCTCCCCCTTGTCCTAATATCCCTGGCTCTCCCCAAGGGCTGTCCTTAATCCAGCGGGCTCTCGAATGCTTTGCAAAATGGAAAGTCCTCTGTTTATCCTGCCCCCTCCCCTCCATGTTCATGGCAGCATCTCCCTTGGGCTCCCGTTTCCTGCTCTTATTCTTGGCGCCCTGCCAGGCATCACACATTCACATGAAATCCTGCCTCTCCTCGCAGAAGGGAAAGGCTGGCAGTTTCCATTCATGGAATGCTTCTGTGCCACAAAGATGTTATGCCCTGGCCACAGGCAGGGTGTTCTGAGTTTCCTGACGTGCCCAGGGCAGGGTTGGAGGGCTCGGGCCCCAACTGTTATTTCCAGTAATGGCAGGTCAGGCTGGAGAACAGTGTGGTCTTTGTGGCGAAGAGGAGAGAGCAGGGGCTGTTGATTCTAACTGACCTGCATTTTGGTCCGGGTACCGTTCCTGAGCCTTGGTTTAGTTTGTCTGTGAAATGGGAATCAGAATAATATCCGCTTCACTGCACTATTGTGAGGATCCTGAGGGAGAAGGCTTTGTGCGCTGGAGAGTGCCATTCGCTCCTTAGTCTTTTATTTTCTTTCCCTCTTATTGGTTGCTGAACCCTTCAGGTCGGTCAGAGTCCTAGAAAGAAAGAGAATGGCACCTCAAAGGGACTAACTGCAGAGAGTATGATGAAGGGATCATCCGTAAGTTTGTAGTGGTGTGCGCAGGGATGCGGAACACCCTGGGAGGCTGGAACCAGAAGCCACAGCACGCACTGGGGGCGAGACAAGAGTGTGTGGCTGCCCACGCCTGGTGAGAGCCGAAGCATGACACGGGAGCAGGGCAGACAGGCGCTGGGAAAGTGCTCTGGGGTCTCAGCAAACTTGTAGCATTTCCTCCCCTCTTTCACAAGATTCTGGATTTCTAATACAGCCTAGGCAAATCCAGGTGTGCCCTCCCACCTCCCTCCCTCCCTCCCTCTCTTTCTTTCTCTCTCGCTCTCTCTTTCTCTTCTTTCTTTCTCTTTCTTGTGGTTGGGTAGGGGCTATGGCTCAGGTGGAGAGTAAGCCACTGCTAACATGATAGCCATCATGTTAGCCATGATAGCCATTAGCAGGGGCCTAATACCCCCTTTCTCTCTTTCTTCCCATGGCTTCCTTCGGCTGACTGCAGCTGAAGCCACGGAGTGAGGGGTGTGGGTGATGAAGTCCAGTAGTGGTGGCCTTCTGGGCACAGAGAAAGGCTGAGAAAGATGCAGAATGGACCTGGAGGAGCAGAGAATCATCTTGTCATTTGTCACTTACTCGGCAGTCACTTTGTGTAAGGCTCTGAGCCTCAGTTTCCTATAAAGTGGGCATGACATGAATCTGTCTATCTACCTCGCAAGATTATCATGATGATCAGATGAAAGCACTGGGATCATTGGCTTTCTAGCACGCTCCCCTTCTTCATCCGTATGAGCTCACTTAAATGCCCAACCTTCCGAAGGCGGAGGGACTCTGATTCAGAAGGATTGGGTTGTCAACTGTGGCTTGGCTGAGCCTCTAACTGCGAGATTATAGGCAGGTAATGGAAGTCACGGGTGCTGTCTTACCTCGGGCTCACCCCAAAGCAGATCCTGAGACAAGCATTTGAGTTCAAGTAATTTATTTGGAAGGTGATTCCAGGAAGTATAGACCGGGGGGTGTGGGGGGGTGAGGCAGGGAAGGGACGAAGGCCTATAGTGGGTCTCAGTCCCACAGGGGACTCCGGGAGCCTTGTAGCTTCTATACCCTTGGATTGTTCGACTGCAAAGGGCAGGTGCTGGGGTGTTTATCCACCAACTTCCACCCTTCACTGGCTGAGGGTCGCTCCTGGGGCTCTAACTCCCTTCCGGGCTGCCAAGAATTGGCTGGGGGACCCACGGCATCCACGCGGGTGTCCCAATTTGTATGAGAGATGATGCCTGCATCGCAGGTGAAGCTCACATGATTAATGACAAAATGACTAAATGTTTGCCAAATACCTGGCCCATCCTACGTGTCGGGTAAATAGGAGGTATTCATAATAAGGTGGGTAAATATTATCCCTGTATTATAGCCTGAGGCAAATGGGCTACAATGAAGCTGAGACATTTGCCCTAAATCGCGATGACGGTTCTTCAGTGGCCAAGTTCGAGCTGATTCCCAGTTTGTCCCCTTCCGCTCTGCTGGAGGGGGCTGGACATGCAGAATGCTTTTGCGTCATCAAGTGTGAGAAGCCCCATAAATATGAAGTGTTTGTAGTCCCAAACGTGCCAGCTCGAATCCAAGTTAAATTGACCCCGCGTAGCTCTTCCCTCAGTCCCGATTCCCACAAGGTCAAATATATATTTTCTGGGTCCCCCAGGGTCTTCCATTCTGGGCCCCCGCCATCCCCAGCCCTTCATTAGCAATGCTTAGGTGTCTCCACATATTTCAAAGGGTGCCAGAAAGTCTCCAGACAAAATAAAATATGCTGTAAAACACTAAGGGCATAAAACTCTAGACACCTTGTTCTCCATGTAATGTTTCCTTTTAAAAACAAATATTTGGAAATGCCCTCTTTACTATCCTGCTGATACACACATAAGAACCAATAAAATGCACAACTCTTTTTTTTATTGTAGTAAAATATACAAAACATAAAATTTATCGTTTTAACTATTTTTAAGTATAGTTCAGTGGCATGAAGTACACTGGTGTGCAACCATCACCACCGTCCAGAACTTTCCATCTCCCCAAACTGAAACTCCATACTCATTAATAACACTAAGTCCTTATTCCCTTCCTGTCCAGGCCCTGGGAACCGCCATTGTACTTTGTATCTACTTGGAGAAGTTGACTACTCTAGGTACCATATATAAGTGGAATCATCATTATTGGTGACTGGCTTTTGTGACTGGCTTATTTCACTTAGCGTAAGTCTTCAAGGTTCATCCATGCTTGTAGCCTGTGTCAAAACTTCCTTCCTTTTTAAGGCTAAATAGTGGTTGATTGTGTGTATAGACCATGTTTCGTTGATCCATTCTTCGGCTGATGGACACTTGGGTTGTTCCGCCTGTTGGTGATTGTGAACAATGCTGCCATGAAGGTGGACGTACAGATACCTGTTTGAGTCCCCACCTGCAATTCATTTGGGTATATACCGAGAAGTGGAATTGCTGGATCATGGCTAATTATGTGTTTAATTTTTTTCTTTTCTCTTTAAGTTTTATTTATTTATTTATTTATTTAAACATGTTTTAATTTATTTGACACAGAGAGAGAGAGTACAAGCAGGAGGAACAGCAGGCAGAGGGAAAAGCAGACTCCCTGCTGAGCAGGGAGCCCGATGTGGGGCTCGATCCGAGGACCCTGAGATCAGGACCTGAGCTGAAGGCAGACGCTTAACCGACTGAGCCACCCAGGAGCCCCTATTTATTTATTTGAGAGAGAGAGAGTGAGAGCGGAGGGGGGGTGCAGAAAGAAAAAAGGAGCGAATCTTAAGCAAAAACCCCATTGAGCACGTCACAGGGCCCCATCTCACAACCTTGAGATCAGGACCTGAGCCGAAATCGAAGTCTGATGCTTAACCAACTGCACCACCCAGGCGTCCTTCTGCATTTAATTTTCTGAGGAACCTCCGTCTTTTCCTTAGCAGATGCCCCATTTTACATTCCCACAGGCATAACTGTTTTTATAGACAAAAATAGGAAAGCAAAATGTAATTAAGTAGTATGTAGTGTTTCAGAATGTCATCACTGGGCTGGAGTGCAGAGAGACACACGTAGCCACTGCAAGTCTGCGTGTGTGCCCCAACCGCTGCAAATGCAGACCACACACGGGTGTGAGGCAGCCAGCGCTGTTCCTTGAGTGCATTGAGGTTAGTGATTTTCCAAAAACAAAAAACAAATTAAACACTGCCATCTGCGTTTGACTCGTTACATTCTCTGTGTGTGTGTGAGTATGTGTGTGTATTAACATTTATTTATTTGAGAGAGACAGAGACAGAGCATGAGCAGGGGGAGAAGGCAGAGGGAGAGGGAGAAGCAGACTCCCCACTGAGCAGGGAGCCTGACGTGGGGCTCAATCCCAGGACCCCGAGATCAGGACCTGAGCCCAAGGCAGATACTTAATGGACTGAGCCACCCAGGCGCCCCATGTATACAGTATAGATTGAGTGTATATTAAAAATGTACAAAGAGTACGTTGGTATGTCTATGTGAAGCAAAATTATAATCAGAAAGTTATAAACAGGCTTTTCATCTACATGTCTCTCCAGTGGGACATTTAGAAGTTGTGTGGGGGAGGACTATGTTTTATTGTGAAGAACTATCCTATGCCTCACCTACTAATTTCTAGCAGCCCCTACAGATCCCCCAAGTGCCCTCTAGGGAGTGAGATGCGGCCCCCATAGAGAAAGGCTCAGTCAAGCTCATGTAGGGTTTTAACATGTAGATGGGTGATTTTGGTTGCTTGGCAGTATGAATGAGAATTGTTGGGGCAAAGGCATTTGAAAATGTCCAAGGAGTCCAAGATCTTGGTCACAAAATCAGCACGTGGAGTTTCTTCCATGAGTTTCTTCTATCCCACCGGAACTCAGTTATTCTCAGAATCTGTTTTCAGTGCCCAGCCCACACGTAAGGACGGGGGACCGGAGCACATGTGGCCTCAGCGGGAAGGAAGAGAGAGGGCAGACATGTGAGACATTTTTGAGGCTGACTCTCTAAAACTGAGGTGATAAGATGTGGGGAGTGAGGCTGGAAGACACACTCTGGCAGGCGATAGTGGACCTAAAGACAGTGGGGTATCAGTGGTTCAGAGTTTTAGCAAAGTGAGCAAGGCATTTTGGAGCAGAACCCAATTTAGGTCTCTGCTCTACCATTCGTGAGATGTAAGACCGGGACAAATTGCTTTCAAGGGCCAGTTTGCTCATCTGTAAAATGGGGCTAATGCCAGCCCCAACTTCCCTCCCAAGGACACCTGTGTGTCAGCACAGTATTACTGGTTTCACAGCCTTCCCTGAGACCTGCTGCCCCTCTAACCGCACACCTTCAGGAGTTAATAACCACCCTGTTTTTCAGACAGGGTTCTCCAGAGAAACAGAAGCAACAGAATGTACGTTCTATGTACTGAGGGATTTATTTTAAGGAATTTATTCACGTAATGTTGGAGGTTGGCAACTTTGAAGTCTGTAGGGCAGGCTGGTATGTTGGAAACTCAGGCAGGATTTCCACGTTAGTCCCGAGGCCTTGTGAGGTAGACATTATTAGCTCTACTTTGCTAAGTGTCTTGACCGTGGCCACACAGCTAATAAATAAGGGGGCTTTTATTCATTTACTTTGTACTGTGTCTCTCCCACAGAAACCTGGGACACTGGAGCCCAGTGTCTGCCTACAACTTAACCCATCAACTAGAAGTAGTGATACTTTAATAAATAAATAAATAAATGTATTTCTTCATTGGCTGATTTGTTCATTTATCTTGCACGTGAATACCTCCCCAGTGCAACATTTGTTCCCTAGGGAAAGAGTTATCGGAGTCCACCAAAGAGGGAGTGAAGTGGTTCTGTGCATTTGTACGTGGCATTGTCAGGAATGTGGAGTCGGGCAGGGAGGTGCGAAAAAATGCTGACTGTGGGCTCAGCATGAAACAGCCCTTCCCCATAGCTCCCAAGTAGGAACACCAGTGTCTCGGAATGTGTTAGTCTTAAATTCCATCCCAGCTGCACGGCCCACATTGGCCCCACCCAGGCTGGCAAGGAAGGGGTGGGCTGGGGCCAGCCGCCATCTTTCCAGTCCCACTGCAGGGCACGGGGGTCAGGCAGATGTATGCGGACGTCTGTTGGAAAGTGTGACACGAGTAGGGAGAACTCTCTGGTGGTGACGGTGCCCGCCTCCAGGCCTTGGGCTCCTCTGCCTGGGTCACCCTCCCTTCTCCCTCTTGTGTGAGGGAATCTGCTCTTCAGGGCCCCGGCAAGTGATTCTGGAGCCCTGGGAGCCACACTATCGTTCTCTCTCCCTTTCCCTGAGTCAGGGACGTGATGTGGCTGCGCCGTGGTGTGCGCCTTGTTTCCTGGTGTGACTCTAAACTCCCTGTCAGGCTGCCCAAGGCCTGAGGTATCGGAGGCGCCTCTCCTGCCTCCTCCACACATTCCTCTCATGAGCACACTGCCCTGGCTTCCCTTCTCCGATTCTCCTGTCCTCATGCACCAGAGCCCCCCACCTTCTTGCACCGCTGGTCCCCACACCTGCCTGCCTCTGACCCCCCCGGGGAGAGCTGTGGCCTGGGTGCCAAGGCTGCCCGATTCTGAAGGCGTAGCAGCTGAAAGCTGGCAGGCACCTGTGCCCTTGGGCAATGGTCTTCTGAAGGGAGAGGGGAGCAGCCCACCTTGCCTGCGTGACACTGGGATGCAGCCAACGCTACAGATCCAGAAAGTTCCTACATACTGGTCACATGACCATAGGTAGATAAATGAGGTTTTTTGAATAGTGGCCTCTGGCTGACAGATGGATTCAATGAGGTAATGATATAAGATGCCTGTGATGGTTCAGTGGCTTAAAAAGTGAGTTCATGTCCCTTTTTGGAGTCAGTATAAAATAGGGTCTAGCAGGACAGATACTGGGTGCGGAGCACTTGGGTTCAGACCTCGTTTCTGCTCCTTGGTAGCTGTGGGGTCTTAGGCAAGTTGTCAACCTCTCCGAGACTCAGGTTTCTCCTGTGAGAAATAGAGATAATAATAGTTCTTAATCTCGGGGGGTTCTTGTGAGAATTAATGAGATAATCCATATAAAAGAGTCAAAACATAGTAGCTGTTGTTTGCCTGAATTCTGGTCAGGCTTCCCTCTTGAAGTGCCATGCACAGCAATGGCCTGCAGAGGGCAGCATCCCCGCAGTAATCCGCCTCTCCTCTGGGCCAAGGTCCTTGCACCGTTCAAGTTTAGCGCAGACAAAAGCAAAGTATGCAAAATGACAGAATGTACCAGAGAGATGCCATGGCATGGGATAACGGGCAGAATTAAAAAATACATACATTTATAGGTGGGCAGCTGCAATGAAACAGAATGGAGAAACATACCCAGAATTTAAAATAAAAACCCAGGCAGAACTTTGGGTGAGCATGCAAAACAAAAGCCTCTTACTGAAAACAACACACGTGCTCTCTCTTCGGGCCTATCTTGGGGATCCCTGGAACCTGGTGACCTGTGCCTAGTTTGTTTGTACAAGTTGTGCCAGAGATCAAGACACTCTTTGAAAACACTTGGAAAGTAACTGGAAGAGCAATGATCCAGAGACAGCAAGTTGAAAGTGGAACATCTCCGGACTTAACACAGGACATCAATTCAGTGTCTGATGCCATCTCAGTTCCTGACCAGTGGGGGGACTTTATTTTTTTTTTTATTTTTTATTTTTTTTAAAGATTTTATTTATTTATTCGACGGAGATAGAGACAGCCAGCGAGAGAGGGAACACAAGCAGGGGGAGTGGGAGAGGAAGAAGCAGGCTCACAGCGGAGGAGCCTGATGTGGGGCTCGATCCCATAACGCCGGGATCACGCCCTGAGCCGAAGGCAGATGCTTAACTGCTGTGCCACCCAGGCGCCCCCAGTGGGGGGCTTTAACAACCAGTGGGACAGCTCTCTGTGGGATGAGGACTACCTTTTGAATAGTCAGGAGCCAAGGGCCAGGGTGGGATTATCATGATTCCATATTCCATGCCACCCCCACCCCCCCCACCGAAGTCCTTCCTGATTCGCCTCCATGTTATCCTGCAGGACATTCTTCTAGTTTCCCTAACATTGTGGACACATGGGGTCATTTTCCTATACTCCGAGCATGCCCGTGACTCTTTTTTTTTTTTTTTAAGACTTTATTTATTCGACAGAGATAGAGACAGCCAGAGAGAGAGGGAACACAAGCAGGGGGAGTGGGAGAGGAAGAAGAAGGCTCATAGTGGAAGAGCCTGATGTGGGGCTCGATCCCATAACGCCGGGATCACGCCCTGAGCCGAAGGCAGACGCTTAACCGCTGTGCCACCCAGGCGCCCCCTGTGACTCTTTTTGCTCCTGGTGACTAATTGTAACATCTACTACCTGGCCTCTTAGGAGTCTTCTGGGACCATCATTAATAATTGTTAAACCCAGAAATTCCCACAGCTATTTGCCATGGAGTCTTGCTTCATGTACAAAAGTACTGTTTTGTTTTATGTTGTTTTCAACCTAAATGTTTAAATCCCTGTCTCATTCTGTACACAGCATTCTGCAATTTGCCCTTTCTGCCCAGCCCTGTACCTTAGGGAATTTCCCATGCCACATGGAAAAATTGACCCTGTTCTTTATCATGACTTGATGATAATCCATTGTATGGATACGCCAGAATTAATTTAAGAAATCTAGCATCGATGGACATTTAGACTCTGCAATTTCCCTCTTGCAAAAGCAGTGGTGCGAGACTGCTCGATGTGCGTCTTGTTGTCCATATCTGCAAGTCCTCCACTAGGATGGATGCCAAAAAATGGAATTGCCAGATTACAGGGGGTGAGTGTTTAACATTTTGACAGATACTGCTGAGTTGCCTCCAAAGGCCATACCTATTTACATTCCTGTCTCTAACACGTGTTTTATTATAGCCCACGGATGACAGGTAGGTTTTAAGTCAAAAACGGATGGACTTGAGTGGAAGTAAAGCTTAGCGGTCAAGAGCCAGACACTGCATTCAAGTCTTAATTCTCCCTCACACAATTTATGTGAATTTGGCAAGTCACTTAACCTCTTGTGATCTGGTTTTCTCAAGGGTAAATGGGAATATAAATTGTACCTACATTACAGGTGGTTGTGAAAAGTAAATGAGTTCATGTAGGTAAGTGATTGAATCTTGTTACACTGGAATCATTTACGGTGTTCTCCATTCTTTGGCCTTGCTTCCCTCCTGTCTTTCTAGTGTGTCTTTGTTTTTTCCATGTTTGTCACATTGCGGTCAGTTACAAATCCAGTGTGTGTTCCCCCGCAGCTCGTTTTAGCAAGCTGAAGAAATGCCTTCAGATCTTGGCGTGGTTACTTAATAAACCCATAAACTTGCACAAGTTACCGAATCTTTTGGAGCCTCATTTACCTCAGCTAGGAAATAGGGATCATTTCCCTATCAGGTAGGAATCCTTCTCTTCCAAACAGCATTTACTGGCTCACATTAAGTGGCGAGGCTGCGGATTCCCATTTTAGGCCTATTTTGATCCATGACTAAAAGGTCATCCCACAACCCAATTTCTTCTCTTCCTTTTTGATTTCCCAGTTTTGACTCATTCTCAGACTTCAAGCGGTACCGACAAGGCTGTGGGTAGTCCAACCCCTACACAGGTTTGCATCCCAAAGGAAAGCCCGTCTTCCTCTGTCCCAGCGTTCCTGGCAAACGCTCCCTGGGTCTCCCTGAAGCTGATCGGGTCTTGCACCTGCGCCTGAGCCAATCATGAAGGGCAGCAGAGTGGGAGGTGCTGATTGGCTTAGGCTAGATCACATGACCCATCTTTGCGGCATGAGCTCCCCTGGATGCCTTACGATGAACGCGGTAGGAGCAAACTCCCGAGTGGAAACTGTTGGATGTTGCTTCGAGAAAGAGAGAATATATACATGTTGGGAGGCAAACGACAAATGTTTGCTCTCATAGCTCTTCTTCAAGAAGAGATGTGTTGTGTGGATGACGGGGGGTAATAATGACTGGCACAACTCCTGGCAAAGTGATGCACGCTGGATGATCTCTGTCAATGTCTCCTGTCTGGCGACACTTTGCATATTGCTGCTTTCTCTTTATGTTCTATTCTTTTGAGATTTTGTTCACTTTGTTACAATCCCCCAATTTATATTTTTATCCCCAGCCCTAAACTCTCCATAGATTTAGTCCCGTGTCTCCAATTGACTTTCGATCATTTTCACTTGGTTATCTCACTGCACTTTATGGTTAGCACATCAGAACCCAACTCGTCATTTCGATCCTTCAATCAGATTTAGATTCCCGTATCCCTCACTTCTGCTCTTGGGTCCCCTACATCGCTTAGGTACTAAAAATGCTTTGATTTCGTTCCTTTCCATGTTCACTTGATGTCTGGATCATTTAAACGACCTTTTCTGTGGTGTGCATGCCCACCCTTCTTGTGAATCCTGAGTCCCCGAGGACGAGACTCTCAGTCCCACTGCCGGGGCTCATAGCTTGGTTTACAAGTCTTACAAGCTGCCTGACCTTGAGTAAATAACCTTACTAAACCTCAGTTCCCTCACCTCTAAACTCTATTTTGCTTTTTCCAATGTCTATTTTTTTTATTGAAATCACATGTCTTTGATAAAGGATCAAACCTTCAGAGCAGCGTATGGTCTGCTGGCTTGACTACTCTATATGGTCTTCCCTACCCCATTTTACTCTAGTTTATGATTCAGTTCACTCTTATTATTTTTTTTTCTTCAGCAGCAGATATTTTTGATTTAGAGAGTGCTGGCCAACCCTACAGAAATGCTACTTTCACACCTGTGGAATATCATGTTGCCTGACATTCACTTCTGTAGCACTTCTAATCCTCACCGGCTCTGGGACATGTAATTATATACACCCCTTCCCAGCTCTGGCTGTTGCATTCCCACTGCTGGATGGCTTGTCTGTTTCCTCCTCACCTTCCAGTGACCCCTAGAAGGGTTGTACCTGGGAGGTGGATTTCTCCAGGCACAGGCAAATGCGTTAGACACACACACAGCCTCCTCTACAGGAACCGATGGGTGTGTGGTGAGTTACATGTGGGGGTGAACTTGACTGTGAGTGGCTAAGCAACCCTGAGTGAGGTGAAGTAATGTCTGGGAGCAGAGACACAGGGAGCACACCTGGTTGCCCATGCACGACACCTGCACTGTCCAATATGACGGTCATTAGCCACAGCCGTATGTGGTGATTGACAAATGAATTAAAAATCATGAGAAATTTCTGTTCCTTAATTGTACTTACCACATTTCAAGTTCTCAATAGCCACTTGGGGCTATTGGTTTCCATTATGGGTGGCACAGATACAGAAAATCTCCCTCGCCCCAGAAAATTCTGTTGAACGGTGATACTTTGAAGTGTGGCAACAGGAGCGGGCATGCTGGGACCTTGGCCAAGGCTGTCAGGAGGGAAAGGAGAGCCTTGCCCCCTTGGCTAATAGGATGTGGGCTGAAGAAACTGGCTTGGTTTCCGAGGTGGGCCCTGGGCCTGACAGTGAATAGCATCCGAGGAGCAGACAAACCCAAGCGAAGCTCCCTTCATGCTCTGCGAGGAGGGTGGTCGAAGCTTCTCGGCCAAGCACAATCTTGAGAGACACAGGCAGATGGGAGCTCCCAGGAGACCTGTCTTGTGCTGAGCACTTTACATAGATGATTTCGTTCAACCTTAGGAGGGATAATATTACCTCCGTTTCATAGATAAGGAAACTGGGCCACAGAGAAGGGAGCCTATGTGTAAGCACTTCTGTACTGCTCCATGCTGCCTCAAAGTCAGGCAGGAGGGGCCTGAGCTCTGGAGGAACGGGAGGCTGAGCTCTTGGCAGGAAGCTGGCTCGAAGCAGGCAAGCTCAGACTGGGGTTGGGGCCAGCTCTCCCGCTGTCCAAGAGAATTGGAATGTAAGGCTGAGAAGAGGAGGCGGGGAAACGTGGGAAGGGGACAGGGGATGTACCTCACTCTGGGGGTGATGCTCACGTCTGGGGGTGCATGAAGGTGCTATAGGAATGTCTTCTGTAGATCAAGAATAGAATTGCACCTCCTTCAGGGGTAGGACAATTAGGCAGCGCTGGCATGACATGGACTCTATCGGTCACATGGCCCTTCTCTATGTCCCACTTCTGCCATTGTTCCTTTGCTGTAGCTGAGGTCACCTCCGACTTTCAGTTTCTTGGTCTGTAAAATGAATATGGTAAGATGGCATTTACTATTATCATCATTATCTTTCTAGCCTCAGGGATGAATACCATACTTAGCACAATCTCAGTAAAAAATAGAATAGAATTGAATCCAGTTGTGAGGGCTGGAGAATGGAAGGTCTGAAACAAGATTCCACCTGCGTAGAAAGAAAGATGCCTACTCAGGTGCACACTAGGGCAATAATCACAGGAAATTACAGGATCATTTACTTCTGGCCCGATAAAGGCGTTTGTTCAGTTTTGTTACCGGGAGTCCTGGAGATGTGTTCATTCATTGTAAAATGCCCATCGAATGCTACCGTTTTATGACCATTGGCCTTGTCAATATCAGGATCTACATTTACTGGACGAATTACTTGGCTCAAGCTAGAAATTACTAAATTATTGTTGTCCTTCGAGTGGGGATGGCATGTTGTGCCTGTACGCACAAAGAAGTTTAGAACCATTTGGCTTTATGTAGTTGAGAAATAAACTATGTTGAAAATATTCAGTTTCTAAATATTACAGCCAAATTTCAAATTAGTTTATTTGTGCCTAAGAATTGGTACATGGAGGCTTCCTCAGGGCTGGCCAGACCCACATTCTGGCTGCCTGGTGAGGCTAGTGGGCTTTTGACTTCTCCTGTGTATGTATCTTGGAGTTAAGATATTGTGATCAAGGTCCCCAGCATTGACGACATTGTCAAGAAGTATTATCGGATGCCTGTTATGGATGGGTATGGACGCTAGCAATCCTTACCTACTACTACCACCTGGTCAATGTATAGGTGTAATCCTAACCCAGTTCCCAAGCTAAATACCAACTGCTTCCAGCAAACCCATATCAGGGAGTTTAGTTATTCAGCCACACAGCCTGATCGACTGAGCATTTGACCTCACACAAGGTAAGGATCCTTGCAACAAGTCCCTCAGTTGAGTTCTTCAGGCAGAAAGTTAAAGACAGAATATATAATTCCTGGATTCTGCTGTCTGGTGTGTGTGTGTGTGTGTGTGTGTGTGTGTGTGTGTGGTATGTATGCATGCATACACGTGCATTAGTGAGGGGGAAGGTACACCTGTCTCAGGACTCAGGCTTGGGGTTTACGTGAATTGCTGTCACATAGTCCTTTTGCCCCATGACTATGTAGACAACCTTTCATGAAGAAGCCAAAGAATTTAGAAAGCCACTTATTAGCTACCAAAGGTGCTAAACTTCTTAAAGATTTCCCAAATAGGCTTGAAAACCAAGTTTCAGTTTTCTCTCTGCTTCAAGGGATCATCTCCTTTAAGGGTTTTTGGGAAAGAAGATAGGGTGGCAATACGGATAGATTGTCCCTTATCTGCTCTGGAGTTGTCTACGGGCACCCTGTGTTCTTCTCCGGCTCCCGGTCATGCTGGCCCTGCCTGAGCAACAGGACCCAGAGCCCTCGTTAGGATGCTGCTGAGCTCTTGCAATGGCAGCAGAAGGGGAAAGTGGGCAGGCCCTACAGCATATTCTTGCCCTCTCCTTTATATTACAGCAGCCTGACCATTCGAGGCTCTACGTAAGCTTCAGACTGCAGTGTAGGATTGAGGAAAACTAAGAGGAAGACATTAGAAATTATGCGCTAATTATTAATATTCCCATCCTAAGGAAAAGCCCCCAGGGAGTTCAAACTCTTTCCACGCTGTTGGTCTCTTGTGGGCATCCTTATCTGCTAACACCAGTCCTTTGTCCCAGGTCAAGTCCTCTGTGAGTACATTCTTCCTCTGTTGTGTGCTCTGTGTCTGACTTTCAGGAAAACCTCTTTCTACCCATGGGATTGATCCCTCCTCTCCAGCTGGGTCATTTCCTATGTCTAAGTTATTAAGATGAATTGACCCAGAGTGTTGCTGCTGTGGTCAGTCCGCGGTTGTCCTTCACTATTGTGTTTTTGGTATAGTCTGGGTCAGAGTGGGGTTGTAGGGTTGGCAGAATCTGGAGACTCTAAGTCTCATGGTGAGGTCCTTGGTGATGCTGGGAACCCAAGCGTAGTATTGATTCTTTCCTCCCTCTGATTGGCCAGCTACTAATTGTTGGGACCCCCGCCCCCGCCTCCAGACACCATATACACATCCAGACATACACACGTACCCTTCCCAAGGGCCAACGTGGATTCTCAACGATGGTATAGTCAAAACTCACATGAAGTCAAAGCATCTTTCTTATGATGGCATTCCTGTCTACCTCTCTCAACTTGCTTTCAAATCATGACCCCCCTCCAGCCTATTGGAAATATGAGATATGCCTATCCCTGCACAAAGATCCAGGAAGCTTTGGAATGACCACAAACAAGGGCCCGCTAATCTTCTTAGGGGCCATTTTCCACCCCTCTCTTTCTGGTAAGAAATTCTGACTGGGTTCATTTCTCCAGCTACATAATTGTATCCATTCACCTTTATTACCCTTGCAGATCTGATTTAAAAGAATCCTAGTATCAGTCTTATCAGAAACTTAGGTGTTTTGAGTTCATGTTCAACCATTACTAACATGACATAATTTCCCAAATTCCCCAAATTTATTAAAATAGTCATTGCATTTACCAACAAAATAGTTCATCTGAGTCTTAAGCAACATCACTGGCACCAATAGTACTTTCACATAGATTATTATCCCATTTGATTCTTATAATAATCCTGGGAGGTGGCCAGACCATGTACTTCCGTTCTCTTTTTATAGATGAAAAGCTGATGCTCAGAGAAATGGACTCTTTGGGTCTCTCAGCTAGTAAGTGATAATTTAATTGCAAATAACTGATCCAACTCTTTTGCAACTATCCTTGGAAGCATTCTCTGTTTAACCTAGAGCAAGGACCTTCCGTTTCTTCATAAAACAAACAAATTATTTTGCAAATGAGCTTAGGGGAGGTTTAAAAATGTGAAGTGTATTGTGGTGGAATTTGGTTTTTATTTTCTGCTCCATAAGACCCCCCCACTGTTCAGATTGTAAGCAGAGTGTTCAGCTGGCTGATCTGTGAGCTATTGAAGTCTCTGCTTAAAAAGGAAATCTGATCTCTGTCTAAGTGGCACTAATGTGTGGGCTGAGAGCGGCTACTGTAAATTCAGCAAGGGATTCATTAATGCCATGAGCCTCCTAGAGTGCTGTGAATGGGTGACCTCTGAAATAAAAGCATACCCAGGAAAGATAAGGCTTCATGCATGATCTACAGGACTCTGTTTCTGGTGATCTTCAAGATATCTTAAGTCGTGAGTACTTAGGGCCAGAAAGCCAGGAGTTTGGAGGGGAGGGGGAGACCACCCAAAGATTAGATGATACCACACAATAGATTCTTGGCTTTTTGAAATTCTTTGGCTAATCTCCGCCCCCCCCCCCCACTATTTTCTTTGCTGGGAATAGTTTTTGCACTTTTCTCTTTGCTGGGAAAAATAGGCTACTCTTTTTGAAATGACTAGGCTGAGTAGGGTCATGAGCTCCCGATGGGAAGATGGGCTGGAAAATATGTCAGAATCCTTCTGGGAACCCCTGTTGTTGGGGTATCACACAGCCTTGTAAGATTCTGACTTTGACATGAAGTGTGGGGTAGGGATGTAGGGGTACCGGCGGCCATGGCTCTCCTAGACTAGCCTTCCTCTTATGATACCAAAGCTATCCTGACCACGGGGCAGAACTGTTTTTATTACAAATCAATACTCTGGGTTTGGATTTCAAATCAGTTATTTAAAAAATTATGTTCCCCTCCCCAGACTACTCTAAAGGCTTTCTCAGGGTGCCGTAACAAAATACCCCAGGCTCGGTGGCTTACCCAACAGCAGTTCAGTTGCTTAGCCCTCTGGAGGCTGGAGCTCCAAGATGAAAGTGTCAGCAGCTTTGGCGTCTGGTGAGAGCTCTTTCCCTGGCTTGCAGTTGGCCACCTTCTTGTTGTGTCCTGACATGGCTTCTTCTGTGTTTGAGAGAGAGGAAAAGGGAGAGTAAGAGAGAGAGATCTCTGGGACTTCTTCCTTTTCTTGTAAGGACACCAGTCCTATTGGATTAGGTGCTCACCTTTATAGCCTAATTTAACCATAATTATCTCCCTAAAGGCCCTATTATCTCCAAGTACAGTCACACTGGGGGTTAGGGCTTCAGCACATGGATTTGGGGGGAGATAGTTTAGTCCACAATAACTACAAGAGGATATACTTTTTGTAAAACATTGAACAATGTTGAACTATAACAAGAAAATGTCAACTGTCTCCTCTCACTTCTGCCTGTCCAGCCAAGGGACAAATTGGTGTGTACTTCTCCACGTTGTTCCTTTCCCGATACAAGCACATGGCACACTGTATTTTTTTTTCTTTTTATAGCAGTGAGGTTATATTGTATTTACTACTTTGCGACTAACATTAAATTGATTTTTAAAAACCCTGCCAAAATTTTCCATGGATGTCTATGACTATAGAGCAAGTGTTCCCAGCTAGAGTTGGGGCCTCCTAAATATCTCTGGGTAGACTTCAGGAGGTCTATGAACTTGATTGGAAAAAAAAAAATGCACCTTGACATCACTCACCTCTCACTGAAATTTAGTGAAATTAGGAGTGTAGACAACAAACCATAGTTGTATTTTCAAGAACTTTAGACGTTTTTATATCACACTTCAGTTTTGCAGATATCTCAGAATATCTTATATGCTTTATATTATTATAACAATCAAATTTATTACTGTAACGTATTATGTAATGGGTTAATAAAGATGCACTTATGTTACTATATTGAAAATTTTTAAATAAAATCTTTTTGATAATGTTTCAATATAATTGTTTTTTAAAAAAGATTTATCTATTTATTTGAGAGAGAGAGCATGCATGCATGTGAGGGGGAGGGGAAGAGGGAAGAATCTCGAGCAGACTCCCTGCTGAGCACTGAGCCCAATGTAGGGCTCCATCTCCCAACCCTGAGATCTGACCTGAGCTGAAATCGGGAGTCGGTTGCTTAACTTACCGAGCCACCCAGACCCCCCTCAATACAATTGTTTTTAAAAAAATTATCCTATGTTATTATTTTTTCTTTTTCAAGCATTTAAAAACAGGATTTTGAGAAGGGACCCATAGACCTCACTGGTTCTCAAAGCGATCCATGGCACAAAAAAGTTTGAGAGCCCCTGCTTTAGAGATAGGACAGACTGAGGATGTAATATTTTACTTGGAAGCCAAAAAGGATGTGGAATGTGGAACAATATGAAGTTTTTAAATACCCAGCCAATCTGGGAGGTTTATGAAGAATAAGACACATCACATATGTGAGCACTGACTGGACAGTGATTTTTGTGTCCACTCGTTTCTTTTGAGTTTTATACAAATAATAAGAATTCCAACTACCCTCAGTGAGTATCTACTGTTAAAGACGATTTTTAAAAAAGATAAAATCATGTTGTTAAGAGTTAGTCGGACAGTTAGGTAGTCAGTGACAGGGCCCCCAACAAGAAAATATGGAGTCAGGATGGCTAAGACAAAACAGCACAGACATCCTGATTTACAGCTTAGACGGGAGCACACTAGCATTCTGCTTTGCAACCTTTGCAGAAATGACTTCTGCAAAACATCCTAAAATACGACAATTAACCACAAAGCATTTGTCATCATCACAGGCAAGGGTCAATTAAGACATAAGCCCCCAGATGTCAGCAAAAAAGGCCATCAGCACATAGACATTAACCTAATAGGTAGACGGAGACGTGACCAAAGCCCTGATTGGCACGACTCAGCACATCCTGGTTACTTGAGATAGTTCTGCAACATTGCTCATAAAAACCCCTAAACTTAGAAACTCCCATGGCAACCCTCTCAGGCCCCCTCCCACTTTGGGAGCTTTTTACTATTGCTCAATAAACTTTGCTTTGCTGCCCATCATTCTTCCTCTGGTCTACCTTTTCATTCTTTGAAGTGGTGTTGACCAAGAACCATGGCCACTAAAGGCAGAGAATTCCTGCAACAATGACTCCCATGTATATATAAATGCATGAAAATGCATAAAAAATGCATGAAAACTATTTTATTTAACTCATAAATCAAATAAGAGTGACAGAAGCAATGGGAGAACCAAGACCTTTTACCCTTATAGTTAGATTGGACACTGAAAACCAAAGCCACAGGTCACTGTCCATATCAACATGACTTCGTGCTATTTCCCTCCCTTCATTAGCATGACCTATTCCCCCAGGAGTCTGCTACCCCCCAAAAAAGGTTTGATTCATTGTAAGACTTCCTTAAAAACTCAGCCTAAGATTCTTTGAATTCCTTGCCTTTAAATTCTCATCTTGCTGCTTCTATCCATCCTGGACTCTTGTTTCATGATCCTTACTCAGTCCTCACCAAGACTTTGAAAGATCTGCCTTGAACCAAACTTTCAAATCTCAGTAAATTCTGACCTCACGTTTCCTCCTTTGAGACGCTGCCAACGCTTTGTGAGGTGGCATTCCCTCTAAATGCCGTGAGTGGCGAGCTCAGCCTTGACATATCAAGAGGTTGTGTTGGTGATATTTGGGGGGACAGTTTTTGACAGATTTGGAGGTCCCACTGAGATGCAGTTGGGACCACGATCTCACTGCCATGGCCAATGCCCTGGAATGGGAAACAGAATGTCCCTCTGAGGTCCTTGGGGCCTTCTGCTTGGATACATTTTGACAGCGCTGGTAGGGTAGGTAAATAGATGTTGCATTGGTGAGAAACTTAGATCTCTTTCATTCAACTCCAAAATGCTGAGTTTATTTCATTTCCTAGGATGAAGAAACTCTTCTTAGGTGTCTACATTTTGAAAAAGTGCATATATTGTTGGTGGAAATCTTTTTTTTTTAAAGATTTTATTTATTTATTCGACAGAGATAGAGACAGCCAGCGAGAGAGGGAACACAAGCAGGGGGAGTGGGAGAGGAAGAAGCAGGCTCATAGCGGAGGAGCCTGACGTGGGGCTCGATCCCATAACGCCGGGACCACGCCCTGAGCCGAAGGCAGACGCCTAACCGCTGTGCCACCCAGGCGCCCCTGTTGGTGGAAATCTGTTTGTCTCTCTGTCCTTGTCATTTCTGTTGTCCATCAGTAAGAGGAAATTGATTAGGAAGAGGCACTCAAGTAAGCTCTTTCCTCAAGCTGGCCCTGGGGATGGAGAAGTTAGTTCAAACAAGGAGAAAATTTGCAACTTGCAACTGCCCTCATTTCTCAACTGGCATAAAGAAGCATTCCAAAACATTCAGATTCCAAAATCTCTTCCTTAAGAGATTCTTTGGCCAAAGCCAAAGAAAAACGGAACACTGTCACCTCTTTTAGATCCTCCTCGATCATAGTGTGAGCCTTTGTCCCACTGTCTTCCCCAGTTCTGCACTCTGCCGTTCCCCCCTGCCTCTGTCCTCCCTCTGATTGGCTCCTCTTCCCTCCTGGCCTGCCACACTCCCTTAGGCTCAGTTGTCTCTTAAAATCAAACCTCCCTCAGAACAGACAAACCCCGTTCCTTTGATTTCAAGCCCTGGTCTCACTCTGAGCTGAGAGCCCAGTCAGGATAGGAGACATTTACAGAGGAACTTAGAATAATGTTATGAATGTGTAATAAAAGCAGCATTGGAAACTCGCAATAATGATTTAATGGACCCTGAATCTCATAGGAAATTTGGAGGAGTTCAGAAAAACTCTACATGTTGGATAAGGTCTTTTGGAGTCTATCCCCCAAATCTTCCTGAGGAAAGTAGTTTCAATTCCAAATCGGTCTCAAGTAAAGAAAGGATGAGAAGTGTGGAGACTCCAGGGATAGGAGTCTAACTTTAGACAGCATTCAGGAGAAGATCTAGGAGCAGGTGTGACCCTCACTTTTTATTAATGGTATTAAGCCAGGAATTGAATATTGAATACAAAAGCATGAACTAGAACAGGAAATAATCCTACTGCCAGAACTCCAACGCTTGCTGAGCATTTTGAAAATAGGATAAAAACAAAGTAGAAACTGGAATAAATGTATAGCCTAACAGAAAACGTCTAGATACTCCCATCTCATTCAGCTCCAAAGGAAGGGGTCCTTTGATGAAGATAGTTTTAGATATTATAAACAGAAAAGACTTTGGGGGAAAGAATTGCCCTAACTTGGCTAGGAAAACAGAGAAAATATTAACAGATGAAATGATTGATCGATGAGGGGCTCAGAGGGATCTGTGGAGCAGAAATTTCTCTAAAGTTTAAAGGAGTTCTTCTGATTGGTTTATTTCAAATAAGCGCTATATCAATTAAATATTCAAAAAATCCTAGAAATTAAGGAAATCGAACTAATACTTTTAATGTGTTAAAAAGAATATTCTTATAGCAATTTAACTCAAATGGTTGAAGAGGCCAAGTTCAGATACGTTAAGTAAAATTTTGCACATGGAATTAGTTTATTATTTTTGGTTTAATAAAAAATAATTGTCTTCTCTGATTTATAGTGGTAAAGCATAATAGGAGCTTATGATTTTATTCCCCTTGGGGTATGTGCTTCTACTTACACACGTTCTCCGTACTCATCAAATAAACTAGTATAACTTCTCCTTAATGCTTATAGTTATGAAAAGTAAAACTTTGTGTTGATTTATTCTGAAAATTTAATTGCAACAGTGATTATATTTTCTAATATGTCAGCTGGAAGATTCATTTCCAAGACTTTTAGGACCGATATTAAACGGAGTTAATTAATGGGTATTCATTGGATGGCTAGAGCATTTCTAAGTAAGAGGGAGTATTGAAACTGATCACTGAGCATAATTTCAAATGTGTATACTTTTGCATCTTATTTTTATATGCTGTCTTTGGGCCTGTTCACGAATGTGCTCATTTTTGCCACGTTGAGAAGCTGTATAAGGGCTGTGCGTGGCTCTAGAAAGGTGTGTTACGTGTTTTCACAAGCTCTGCCGGTCTGCTAAAATGCCGACGTGGGGTAGTCAACAATTAGCCACACTCCTCTTCCTGCTTTCTCCAGTTCTCTCTGCAAAATAGAAGTTTCTTTGGTTAAGAGTTGTAATTAAATATACCTGACGACTCTCCACTCTAGCAATTTCGGCAGAGAGGTGCAAGTTCGTATGCAGGGTAATGAGGTGTGGTTTTGTTAAGGGAAAAAGATTAGAGTATGCACAGACGAGTCCGAAAAGCTAGAAAATGCGTTAAAAATCTTAACAAAGTTTGCTCAGTGTTGATGGGTTTGTTTCCATGTTTTACTGTTTATTGCCTTTACTTACAATATGAAGGCTTATAATTTATTTACTGGCCATTGGCTTGTCCTCTAGGAGAAAGAGACCAGTAGATCTCTGACTACTTCAGGGGAATTCTAGATTTGACTTGCCCTAGGCCTCTTCATTTCATGCTTAATAAGAAGCTTGGGGGGAAATCCAGCATGCTATGGTTCAGAGAAGAGCAGGCAATTTAGACAATGCCACTAAGACTGCTTAAAGGGATCAGACTAGGCTACCCCCAAATATGCCACTTTGGCACAAGAATAATTTTGAGCTGAAGTCAATTGAGAAACAGCAGATACTGGAAGAACTCTCTGCCCTCCCCTTTTCTGCCCCCAAACAGTGCACATATTTCCCTTTGTGAAGGGGACATACATTTTCATTTGTAGAGGTGTTTCCCTCTGCCACACCAAGAAGAGACCAATTTTTATCTGCGTAACAAACCTCACTAAGCAAGCCTTATTTACCATGCATTTCCTGGTTACCTTTGCACAATTTACCACTCCTTGGAGGCCCCAACTCCCTTTCCTTTGTCCCGTCACTTCTCCATAATTTATCACCTTTTGTTAAGAGGGTACATAAGCTCCCAGGTCTAACCACTTTTTTGAGGTCTTCACTTTTCTATGAAGACCTCCATGCATGGGAAAAAAAAAAGATATGTTACTATGAAATCACATTTGTATGCTTTTTTTCTTGTTAATTAGTCTTTTGTCAGTGTAGTTAGCAGGCCCCCATACTACGGCTAAGAGAGTAGAGGAGAAGTTTGCTTCCCCCTACATCACAGATCTCTTCATTTAGGAGAGTTATGAAATTGCACACGTGGTGGTTTAGAACAAAGTGGCCTCAAGGAGGAATGTGTTCTGTTTTAGAGGAAAGATATCACACTTCGATCCCTGCAGACTTCTCTTAGATCTTTAATGTTACTAAAAAAATCTGGAAAGTAAACGAAGAAATCAGATAATTAGGTCACTTGGTTAATGACTCCTTATATGGTTCTGTCGATTTTCGTATCAGGAGGTAGACTGGTCTCTTAGCTTAATCGGGGTGTCCTCGGCTCCTGGCTAAGAAGTGGATGATGAGGGGCTCCGTCAGTTGAGCGTTGGATTCTTGGTTTCTGCTCAGGTCATGATCTCATGATTCATGGGATGGAGCCCCACATCAGGCTCTGTGCTCAGCAGGCAGTCTGCTTGAAGTTTCTCTCCCTCTGCCCCTCTTCCCGTTTGCATGCGTGTGTGCTCTCTCTCTCAAATAAATAAATAAATCTAAAAAAAAAAAGAGAGAAGTGGAAGATGAACTGTGATCATAATCACTTCACTTAGTATTCGTCTATGTGGCAGTGTTCTGGAGTGATCTACAGAATTGTAAATGTTGTTGCCCAGTCGCCGTCCCAGCAAATGGTGTAGCAAAGGGCCAGCAGAAAGAACTGGAAAATCTGACCGTTTTAGAGATTGAAACAACCACCACAGGAAAGTTGAATGGAACTGTTGTTGGAATTTTGCGGTGCAGTCGTGACACCTCAAACAGCAATGGCAAAGATCTGGGTTATGACACCCCCAGGTATTAATGATCTACTCTTCAGTTGAGGCTGAAGCCTGTCCTCAGGGGGCGCTGAGAACCGACCCACCTATCCTCACACTCAGTAGGGGCATTGAGAACAAAACCACACCCCCTTACTCTCTCCATTAGCATGATTTTGCGCCCTTCCTCGGTCTTCGTAAGCATGACCTTGTTCTTCCAGGAGTTTGCTGCTCAGGAAAATAGTGTGACTGTTCATTACAGGACTTCCCGAAGATTCTTTGAATCTTTTGCTCTGAGGTACTCACCTTGGTGGGTCCACCAACCCTGGACTTTTGTACCACCATCTTTACCCAATACTAATCAGACCCTCACTCTGAAAACCCGCTGTACATCAAACTCCAGTTCTTTTTTTTTTTTTAATATTTTATTTATTTATTTGACAGAGACAGCCAGTGAGAGAGGGAACACAAGCAGGGGGAGTGGGAGAGGAAGAAGCAGGCTCCCAGCAGAGGAGCCTGATGTGGGGCTCGATCCCAGGACCCCAGGATCATGCCCTGAGCCGAAGGCAGACGCTTAACAACTGAGCCATCCAGGCGCCCCCAAACTCCAGTTCTTCATAAATGCTGACTTTCCCTTCCTTCTTCAGAGACACAGACACAGTTTTGACAGGTGGCATTCTCCCTGACTTCAGTAAGCAATACACTCAGCTTTGTCTTAGCAAGAGGTTGTGTTGGTGACATGGGGGGAGACCGCTTTCGATGGATGTTACAATTGCTTTAAAGGAGAAGTCAAAATGCAGACACTTTGACAGATTCGAAATAATGAAATGAATTTGGAACCGGCCACAGAACTGTCTTTTTAAAGGGAGGGGCCTGTTAGCCCTTCACTGGACAGAATTTATTTGCATGTCTATAGACAAAAATGACTGGCGTTGCTTTCGGTTATCTAGAACTTATAGAGCCATTAAAAAAACCTCAAAGGCAAGGAAAACTGCAGAGCCCCCAGTGAATCAGAATCTGATGACCCAGAAGGATGTGCTCTGGACAGTGCCCAGTTCTCTGCTGAAGCCCAAATTCTTCCCAATGCTGCTGGATGCTGGGCGTCTAGTGAGGTTCTTGGGCATTTCCCAGACACGATCGCACGTGATCTTTACCACACCCCTGAAAAATGAATATTACAATTTCCTCTTTTCAAGAGAGGAAACTGAGGCTCAGGAAGGTTTTTTTTCAAAAACCACAAATATGCTCACAAACACATGTCCTGGATATTAGGTTAGCGAAAACATCCTGCACCGAGAGGAGAAATTGCACAGATCTTTGAATGGTGAAGAGAAGAGGGATTCCTGGGTATCCTATGGAATGCTGAGCTCTCTCCAGCTCTTTAGTTTGAGTTCTTTAGTTTTATCCACGCTTCTCATTGTCTTTGCGTCATTTCAGAACTCTGTGAGTTGAAAAAAAGGCCCATAGTAACGTAAAGGATTCTTGTCCACATTCAGTGCAAATGAATGTCTGGGGGAGGAAGCCAGCGTTGCATCTCGGAGCAAATGCTTCTAAGCTTTTCTGAAATGCAGTCAGCCCTTCTGATTGCCTGCACATGTGTCTGCTCCTTGACTTCTCCTTTGGACCAGCTGAGCACCTGAGGCTGCCCTCCTTCATTGGTGAATCCTATAGAATCTTGGACATGTGTTCATTTTATATTTGTAGGAGAGTCATGATTTTTAGCTTTTCAGAAATACCTTTTAGCAGTTGGAAATGCGTTTAGTCTTTCATTAGCTGGCTCTGGCGGCACTTAATGTCTCAGGCCACGGAGACGATTAGCGGCTCATCTAAGGCTCTGAAATGATTCGATTTTATGACTGCATACCTGGCATTCCTCGAGCTGCATGGTAAGCCTGCTATTGTTTTCTTTCTAGAGCTATCTGATAGCACAGGCTGTCTGTTAAACACAGTCTGAGCAATTAGGCCCAGCTAACGTCTTCCTGACTAAAATGCCAGCACAAATATCTAAGGGCATCAAGTGAGTGAAAATAAATAGTGCCAATTAATAAGGACCCATTTGGTGTTACAATGGAAACAGGGGCAGCTGTGTGCGTTCTCAGTTCCAGTTAAATGTGAGTTCACTCCAAGGATGTTTGAATTTTAGATACATTTAACTGTTTGAGTCCTTGGGAACTTTCACAGACATCACTGTAGCTTTTGCGTTGTAGACCTGTCTGGATCTTCACAGGTCACCTTCGTAAGCTTTATATCCTGCTACAGTGTCCTGAGACTTGCATCATTAACTTCTCAGTATAATGTATGAAAGTTGGAGTTCTCGACTTCCAAGCATCAAAAAATTCAGTTGTGTTCAGAAGAAGGAGTTTTAGTCACGCTTTCTTTGCTGCAAGTGAAAGAAAACCCAACTCAAGCTAGTTTCGGCAAAAAAAACCACTGTTGGGTCACAGGGCAAAAGTCTTGGGGCAAGATGAGTTCAGGTACAGCTAGATCTAGGGGCTCCAAAAATGTTACTAAAACTTGGTCTTTCTCCTTTTGGTTTTTTCCTCTGGGTTCATGTCGCTGCCAGAAACCCTCCCCTTTGATGGCCTCAGGCCATTCCTGTCTTGCAGCCTCACTTACCCAAAACCAGTGAAAGAGTCTAGCTCTTGACATCTCTTTCTTGGTTGTTCAAACTGAAGTCTCAGGATGATCTCTGATTGGACTGACTGCCACAGCTTGGATCATATGCCTATCTTGGAACCAATGAGTCCGTCCAGGAAGGTGTGATGTTTTGATGGGCTGGGTTTGGGTCACGTGTTCAGTGTTGTAGCCAGGGATAGACACCCCCTTCCATGTTCTAGGGCTGCACAGGGTGCACAAAGAGTGAGAGTGGAGGGGGAGAGACACCCAGAGGAAAGTCAGGGAATTTGGCTGCTGGGAGCCCAAAACACCACACAGGAATAGTATTACATGTTGACTGATGTCCTCAGGTTAAAATACGTGTGGGCAATACTTCCTGTGGGCTCTCTCTGTGGAGCAGCTGTGTTGATAATTGGTATCTAAAAACATCCAGTCATTCTACCAAAAAACATTTCTTGAACATTTACTATGATACTAGCTCTAAACTAGATGTTGGGGATATAGAAATAAAAATAGTCGTTGCTGGCAGGGAGAGTCTAACATTATTGCCATTTTGTTGTCAGGGTCCTCGGTCATTACACATCCCGCTGAGAATGTAGTTCAGAGGAAAATCTGCTGATGGGAGGCCCTGAAGATCTTGAAGGAGATGGTGTTTAAAGCTCTTGGAGATAATCTATTCATACACCGTATTTGCATTTGCCTAATATTTTCACATTTCTCTCTTACTTAATATACCTGTAATGTCTCTCATCGATTAGGAAGTCACTGATAGTCTATTGTGAGATTGTGGCAGAGAAATACCTCGGAGGGTTATTTTCCATCTGTCTATTGTGAGCCACACCGTCTGTTTATGTGGCGAAGAGGCAGCTGATATGACCTATTATGCGTGGTGCAACATCACAGCCGAGGCAAGCAGCCCTTGACTGCCGGGTGAATCATACCGTTGTTACTCCCTTTGCAAATTTTTCTCCATGTATTTATCATACCATCAAAAAATGGATGGTCATAAAAAAAATCCCATGAGAAGGGATTCCAGGTTCAGATGTCATTGGTATTGGATAAGGAATTGCTTTGGTAAAGGAGGAGTTGTAAGTGGTAAAACTTAGGACTTGCTGCAGTAAGAGCAGGGGGCCATGCTGTTCTATCACAGGGACCCCAAGCCAGGCTGGTGGTTGACAGGGGCTTCTTGAAGAAATTGAACGTTATGTTTGAAGAATGAAGGGGAGGGGCGCCTGGGTGGCTCTGTCAGTTAAATGCCCAGCTCTTGATTTTAGCTCAGGTTGTGATCTCGGGGTCATGTGATCAAGCCCCGTGTCGGGCTCTGCACCAGCACAGTGTCTGCTTAAGATTCTCTCCCTCTTCCTCTGACCCTCTCCTGACCGCTTGCACTCTTTCCCTCTCTCTTAAAAAACAAAATGCACCTGATGCTATGTTATGTGACTTATGTGAATTTGGTCACTTCATACTTACAGCAGTTTTGTAAATTCTGAATTATTGTTTTCACCATTTTCCAGATGAATAAATGGACCACCCTTTCAACCTCTCCTCGTGCCTCACACACACACAAAGGGTAAGTAAGTGGCTCCAAGTTGCGCCGCTAGAACAGGCCAAACCAGGATTTGAATGCAGGGGTGTTCATTACACAGTCTCCTGACTGTTGCGTACAGAAGTTTCTGGGAAAAAACATTGCCCGTGCGGTGGGAGCTCAGGGAGATAGGAGGAAAATGCTATGAGATACGGCTGGAAAAGTAGTTGGGGGCCTGGCAACGGAAGGCCTTGTAGGTGGAAGTGAGAACTGGGCCATATGAAACCTTTGAGAGGTTGTAGCAAGACCATGATGTGACCTGGTTTATGTTTTGAGAAGACTCCTCTAGCTACTGGCCAGAGAGTAAATTGTAGGATAGGACTTGAAGCAGGAAGATGTGTTAGAAGGTTGCTTTAGTGGTCCAGGTGAGAGCTGATCGCTCACTGGACCGAGGTGGTGGCAGTAAAACCAGATGTAAATGGGTGTATTCAAGACATAGATAGGGTGTAAGATTGCCTGGGTTTGGAGATTGATAATGGGGGGAAGATGGAGGGCAGTGTCATTGGTGACATTCAGGGAACTGGCTTGTGGAACTGGACTGATATTAGCACTGCTCACCGAGCTGGGGATGCAGAAGGAGACTAAGTTGTAGTGTTGCTATGGTTTACATGTTTGTGTCCCCCTCCCCCTCAATTCATATGTTGAAATTCTTACCTCCAACAGTGATGGTTTTAGTAGGCGCGGCCTCTGTATATGGTATTTTTAACATTTCCAGGAAACTGAGGAATATACTGATGTTCGTTGGTTCTTCCTAATGTCACTGACGAAGTGGTGATAGGAAAGGATCAGCTCAGGGTTTTTTGGGTTTTTTTTAAATTTTTTTTGTTATATTATGTTAGTCACCATACAGTACATCCCTGGTTTTTGATGTAAAGTTCGATGATTCATTAGTTGCGTATAACACCCAGTGCACCATGCAATACGTGCCCTCCTTACTACCCATCACCAGTCTATCCCATTCCCCCGCCCGCCTCCCCTCTGACGCCCTCAGTTTGTTTCTCAGAGTCCGTAGTCTCTCATGCTTCATTCCCCCTTCTGATTACCCCCCTTTCTTTATCCCTTTCTTCCCCTATCGATCTTCCTAGTTCTTATGTTCCATAGATGAGAGAAATCATAATTGTCTTTCTCTGCTTGACTTATTTCACTTAGCATTATCTCCTCCAGTGCCGTCCATGTTGCAGCAAATGTTGAGAACTTGTTCTTTCTGATAGCTGAGTAATATTCCATTGTATATATGGACCACAACTTCTTAATCCAGTCATCTGTTGAAGGGCATCTCGGCTCCTTCCACGCTTTGGCTATTGTGGACAATGCTGCTATGAACATTGGGGTGCATATGGCCCTTCTCTTCACTACGTCTGTATCTTTGGGGTAAATACCCAGTAGTGCAATGGCTGGGTCATAGGGTAGCTCAATTTTTAACTTTTTAAGGGACCTCCACACTGTTTCCCAGAGTGGCTGAGGTGTTTGAATTCCCTCAGAGCCTCTACGTGTGCCTGATCTCCAGTAGGAGGGCTGAAATGAACAAAATTTTCGTTTCCTTTTTCCTGTGACTTTATACTCTGCTGACCCAGAGGCCTCAGTTCCACCCAGAGATAAAACGATTCCTCTAAACTGGAAGTTATAATTGCCACTGGGCCACTTTGGACTCCTGGTGCCTCTGAATCAACAGGCAAGAAAGAGAATGACTGTGCTGTTTGGTGGTTGATCCCCACTACCAAGGGGAGGTTGGATTACTGGTCCCCAGGAAAGGTAAGGAAGAGTATGTTTGGAATACAGGAGATCCCTTAGGGCATCTCCTAGTATCTCTATGTCCTATGATTAAGTTAATCCCAAACCCAACCCAATCCAGGCAGGACTAGTAATGGCCCAGATCCTTCAAGAATGAAATTTTGGGTCATCCAACCAGGTAAAGAACCACAACCAGCCGAGGTACTTGCTGGAGGCACAGGGGATACCGAATAGATAGCAGAAGAAGGTAGTTATAGATACAAGGATTGTGAATGGTGTGAGTGTTTCCTCCTTATTTTGTGTCTATATACATATATCAAGTAATATCTTTGATCTTTTTCCTCTCTTGTTCCCTCATCATGTGACATAAGAGATACTGACTTCATATCATTGTATGTAAGTGTTATTAATTTACACCATACTAATTTAAGTTTATGGGATATCAAAAAAAGAGTAAATGTCAGTTACATTCTCTTCTGAGGAAGGGGTTTGTGCATTCGTGGCTACACAGAACACTTGTATCACGTTAGGCAGAATTATGACCTTGTTAATGTCTTTATCTGGAGATTAAGTATAGTTTAAGGAGATGCATTCAGGAGTCATTATTTCTAAGCGTGTCTGTGAAGGTCTTTCTGAAAGAGATTAGCATTTGACTCAGTAGGTTGAGTAAAGAGATCTGTCTTCACCAAGGTGGGTGGACATCATCTAATCTGCTTGGGGCTTGAATGGAATAAGAAGGCAAGGGAAGGACAAACGCACTCTCTCTTCTTGAGCTGGGATGTCCATCTTCTCCTGACCTTGCACATTGAAGCTCCTGGCTCTCAGGCCTTCAGACTGTGGCACTTATACCAGTTCTCCCCCTGAGTCCTTCCTTTCCAGTTCTTAGGCCTTTGGCCTCAGACTGAATTATATTCCCAGCTTTCTTGGTTCTCCAACTTGCAGACAGCAGATGGTGGGACTTCTTGGCTTCCAGAACCATGGGGGCCAATTCCTCTAATCAACCTCCTCAAATATATCTTTATACAGTTGACCCTCGAACAACTCAGGGTCAGGGGTGCCAACCTCCCGTGCCGTCAAAAATCCACGTGTAACTTTTGACTCTCCAGAACTTAACTACTAATAGCTTACTGTTGACTGGAAGCCTTACCAATAGCATAAACAGTCAATTAAGACATATTTTGTATGTTATATGTATTCTATACTGTATTCTTACAATAAAGTAGGCTAGAGAAAAGCCGATGTTGTTTTTTTTAATTTTTAAATTTTTAATTTAAATTCAATTTCATTAACACATACTGTATTATTTTTTCAGGGGTAGAATTGGACAGCCACATGCTGAAGAATGAAACTGGACCATTTTCTTACACCAAACACAGAAATAAACTCAAAACAGACGAAAGACCTAAATGTGGGAAGGGAATCCATCAAAATCCTAGAGGACAACACAGGTCAAAGCAACCTCTTTGACCCTGGCCACAGCAACTTCTTTCTAGACACGTCTCCAAAGGCAAAGAAACAAAAGCAAAAATGAACTATTGGGACTTCTTCAGCATAAAAAGCTTTCTTACAGCAAAGGAAACAGTCAACAAAACTAGAAGACAACCTACAGAGTAGAGAAGATATTTGCAAATGACTTATCAGCTAAAGAGCTAATATCCAAAATCTACAAAGAACTTACCAAACTCAACACCCAAAAACAAAAAATCCAGTCAAGAAATGGGCAGAAGACACGAAAAGCAGATGTTATTAAGAAAAGCATAAGGAAGAGAAGTACATTTACAGTACTGTGTTTATAAAAAATAATCCACATATAAGTGGACCCGTGTGGTTCAAACCCATGGTGTTCACGGGTCAACTGTATATCCTATTGGTTCTATTTCTCTGGAGAGCCCTGGCTCATACAAGCGGATAAGATGTTGGATTACATCAGGGACACGTTGAATCCAGGTTCCTCTGAGACGTAATGTTGGCAGTTGTAGATACTTGTCTGGAACTCAAGGTGAGGCCAGAGAGCTTAGCTACACATTTGGGCTCTGTATTAATTTTTCGGACTGCTGTGACAAATGACCACAAACTTGGCTTCTCGAACCACAGAAGTGTATTCTCTCATAGTTCTGGAGGCCAAAAGTCCAAAATCAAGGTGTCGGCAGAGCTGGTTCCCTCTGGAGGCTCCAAGGGAGAATCTATTCCACGTCTCTCTTCTAGCTTCTAGTAGCTGCTGGCAATCCTTGGCTTAGGGCTGCATGACTACAGTCTGTCTTCGCGTGACCGTCCTCTCTGGATGGCTCTGTATCTTCTCCTTTTCTGTCACTTACAAGGTCACCCCTCATTGGATTTAGGGTCCAGACTAAATACAGGATGATCTCATCTTGAAAGCTTTACCTTGATTATATTTGCAAAGAGTCTATTTCCAAATAAGGTTACATTTATAGGTGCCAGGTGGGATTGGACATATCTTTGTGGACTAGTATTCAGTCCACAACAAGTGCTATCAATTTAGAGACCTCATCTGTTCCTTAGAGCATGCATGCCATCACCTCAAGGGAGAAGACACAGGGGGAAGAAAAAAGATGGCCCAGAGGGGAGTCAGAAAGACCTCCATGACTTCATGATTGGGTAGAAGAGGATGAGCCTACAAAGTAGAATGAAAAGAAGAAGCCAGAGGAGTAGAAGGAACACCAGGAGATAGAAGTCAGGAGAAGAGTGCATTTCAAGAAGGAGAGAGGGAGCAATGCTTTCAAACGTTTGCTGAAGAACTGCTAGGTACTTGCTTACAATAATATTCATTATTGTCCTTTAATGTTGCTAATCTTATCAGAGCTAATGTTATACATTTTTTCTAGTTTTTTTTTTTTTGGTTGCACTTTGATCAGAATGTTAAATGGAATGTTAACTTTACAGACAGTTCAGTCAGGCAAACATGTATATGGACAGAGAAATTTTCTGGACTCTCTGTTTTTCTTTTTGGTGGAGAAAATCCGTATAGCTCATCACCTGAATCTTCCCACCTAAGATTTAATGTTTATGTAGTAAGTCAATTTATCCTTCGGCTTTGGAGTGAACTAAAATACAGCCCTGAGTCTTGCTTGCAGCAACATTTTGAAACAATTCCCTTCTTCTGGTGCCTTTGCAGCACAATGGTATTATCAGGAAGAAGATACATTAAAAAATATATGGAAAAGACCAACAATTTCTAGCAATATCATTGGATTCTGAAGAAGACTTAATATCACGTTCCTTTGGAGATAGCACAGGAGGCAAAAATGCTTTGGCTAAAAATACTCCCCTGTATTTACCAAATGAAATTCCTGGCTACCGGGTGGATTGAAAATGGGGTCTAGCTTTGTGGAGGAACACTACTCTTTACAGGTATATTGGTGCTTCCTGCTTTTTGCAGAAGTGTCTTCCTGGACATGGAGGGACCGGCTAAGGGCGACGTACAGGCTAGCTGGAGCAAAGCTGGGAGCCGGGGTCTCCATGGCGTGAACGAAGGACCAGATCTGTCTGATGGTGTTTGTGTAGTGAGTGACTGGGAGAAAGCGGAGAGAGTTGTGTCAAAGTATGGAGAACCTTGAATGCCCAGCCAAGTTCAGGACCTCCCAGTGGAACAGTGGGGTCTGTCCCAGAACAGAAAAATCCTTTCTCTACTTCTGTGGCTGTGATGCATTTTTGGTTTTCAGTGCAAGTATAGTAATCCAGGGTGTAATTATTCGTGTTCTCTCTGGGCTAATTTGAGAGTTTCTCTGGACTGAGGTCAGATTTTCATAAATCTACATGGAATTCCTGTGCTAGGAACTGGGAAGAGTGGTTCAGGTAAAGGCAGCTAGGTCGGGGTCCTGTGACGCAACAGGCACCGTGGCCCTCCACCCCTGCCCCCATGGGCTTGGCATCACACAGTGTGGCCCCCATCAAATGGGCCACAGTGGTGGGGGCCCCTGGAAGCCAATCAGAAGTGACCAGCGAGGTCATGGGCATCCTCTGTGTATTTTTACGTCCATACTTCTTTCAGCTCAGAGCAGCTCTGGAGAGATGTGTTCCTTCTGTTTTTATTAAGTTCTTCTGGTTTGAGGAGTGAAAGACAAGGGGAACGGGGAGGGGGGCTGCAGATGAGATGGCCTCCAGGCTGGGATTTATAAGAACATCCTTCCAGTGGGTGATGGCTGCATGAGGTAGCGGTATGGTTTCAATTCCGCTCTGGCAAGGCGGGCCAGCCCACGTTGCCAGCGCAGAGCTCTCTTTCAAGTCTCACACTGATTCGAGAGTTTGTAGACAACTTTGTACTTTGGCTCTCTGCCAGCTGTCCTGGAGAATACAACGGCCCTTGGCTTCACGTTCTCTAGCTCGCCCTCCCCACTCCCAACCAAAGTTAGAGAATAACAATTGTTTTCTTAGCAAACACCGCTCCTAAGTAAACCCAAGTAGGACCTAAGCAACTGTGCATTTGGGACGCGTGGAGTCCTTTCCATATTGTTGTGACTTCCCTTCTTGTGATCACAGAACAGCACCCCCAGATTTGTACCTCCTTAGAGACCATCCGCGAGGTCATTGTACACATAGACATCAGGCCTGGGGGCAGGGAGGGTGGCTTTTTGGTTTTTGTTTTGTTTTAAACTACTAACCCTGCTGTAGATTTTTTTTTTTTTGTACTTAACTTGCCACCATATTTTCTGATGTATCCACAAAAGGAAAACAACGTATTTCTGTTTTGTCTCTCTTGTGCTCCAAAATGCTCTTTGTGTATTAAAAATGCAACCGGCTCTGTGGAATCTAATTTACCTGTCTGGGCACCACCCAAACCATTGGCCCCCTCCTCCCCCTCCCCCTAATCTTTCTTATAGGAGGACCGTTCCCTGGGCGCTGGCCCCAGCTGGGGTGTATAAAGAAGGGGAAGGTGGCCGCAGCTCTGCCCCTGTGTCAGCACCTTCTAGATCAGCTTTCAGAATCTGTGCAGAGTGCAGGTCTGAGCACAGAACCCATTAGCTTGAAACAGAGACTGGCAACATTTTCTGTAAAGAGTCGGATGTTACTTATCTTAGTCTTTGCAGGCTGTGCTGCAACGGTGTTTGTAGCGTGAAGGGTGCACAGAGCCTGTGTATGTGAGTGGCTCTGTTCCAATAAAAACGTCTTTACCAAAATGAGAGGAGAGCTGATTTGGTTCAGGGCTGCAGTTTGCCAACCCCCGACTTAAAACCTTTCAGTGCTGTGCCCGTGCCCTCAGACGGAAAACTACACTCATAGCCCGTGTGCGAGGGCCGCGTGCTTTGGTCCGCTCTCACATCTAGTGCGCTCTCTGCCTCCTGCACTGCCCTCCAGCCGCGTGGGGTTGTTCTTGGCCCTCAGACTTGTCTCACTCGCTCTCACCTCGAGAAACGTGTGCAAGTTGTTCCTTTTGCCTTAAACCATCTTCCAACCCCTTCTCTCCTCCTGCACACACTTACGTGCGATTTACTCTCCAGATTTTAGATGAAGCTTGTCTAGCACGTCTCCCTTAATCCCTGTGCCTAAGTGAGGACTCTTGACAGCAAATGGCAGCAATTAAATTTCGTTACACTGAGGCATTACAAACAAACGATGTTGTTTGGCTGAAATCAACAAACTCTGGTTGTTTGGCTGAAATCAACCAGCTCTGTAGGGCTAAGAGGAAGTGAGCTGAGGCATGACTAAAATCAGAGATGCAATGAGTGACATAGTTGATGTAAAATGTACCCATGTCATGTCTCCTAAATCTGGTGGCCTCGCCGACTACAGCATAGCTGAGAAACTGAAACAAGGGCCTTTGGGCATCAAAAAGGATGGTAACAAACGCTTTGTATTAAAAAGAAACAAAACAAAACCAAAAAACCCACTTAAATAGCTTTAACGGTATCATAGGAGAACTTTTCGGATACTAAATCAGAGCTTATTTACTTTTGGTTTTGGCACAAAAATAGCAAGTTTATTTGTCAAGTTTCCCAGGCGATAGCAGATGAGAAACAGTTTATTTATTTTGTTGTTTTATTGGGGTGGAGAGGAACTTCACCATTGACACCAACTTGGAGAGACAGTTAACTGGCAAAGAAGGTAGAGAAGGAAACTTTCAGAGAGCAGAGGGGCTGGGGCCGTTTAGTGATAAAGTACTTAATTCTTCAGTAGGTACCAAGGGCATCAGTGCTTTTCAATGATACCTAATAGCAAAATGTATCTAATATTGATTATATGCCAGGCCCTGTTCTAAGCACTTCTCGGAAATTATTTAATCTTGCAATAACTCGATCAATGAATGCTACTATCATTACCATTTTAAAAGTTATATTAGTTATCTATGACTGTGTAGCCAAAATTTCATGGCTTAAAATAACAGACATTTATTTTCTCATAGTTTTTGTGGGCTGCAGGGACCTCAAGGCTCGACTAGGGAAGAACTCGCTTCTGGCTAGATCATGTGGCTGTTGGTAGGATGGGTTCCTTGTGGCTGTCAGACTCAGGGCCCCAGTTCCTTGCCATGTGGGTCTCTCCACAGGGACGCTCAGAATATGGCAACTTGCTTCATCAGAGCGAGTGCACTGGGAAGAGTCAGAGACTGAGCAAGATGGATCAGAAAGAACGATTACACAACATTTGCTGCAACATGGACGGCACTGGAGGAGATAATGCTTAGTGAAATAAGTCAAGCAGAGAAAGACAATTATCATATGATTTCTCTCATCTATGGAACATAAGAACTAGGAAGATCGGTAGGGGAAGAAAGGGTTAAAGAAAGGGGGGGTAATCAGAAGGGGGAATGAAACATGAGAGACTATGGACTCTGAGAAACAAACTGAGGGCGTCAGAGGGGAGGGGGGTGGGGGAATGGGATAGACCGGTGATGGGTAGTAAGGAGGGCACGTATTGCATGGCGCACTGGGTGTTATATGCAACTAATGAATCATCGAACCTTGCATCGGAAACCGGGGATGTACTGTATGGTCACTAACATAATGTAATAAAAAAACATCAAAAAAAAAAAAAAAGAGACTGAGCAAGATGGGAGTCACAGGCTTTTGTTACCTAAAGTTGGAGATGACATCCTATTGCTTTTGCTGTATTCTGTTCATTAGAAGCAAGATATGAAGCTTCACCCACACTCCAGGGGAGGGGATTACCAAAGAGCATGAGTATTAGGAGACAGGAACCACTGGAAACCGGGTCAGTAGCTGTCTGCCACCGAAACCAAGACACCAAAAGTCCTGGACCTGTCATAAGACTACATGGTTAATAAGCTAGAGCGCCTGGAAATGAGACCCAGGACTTATGCTTGTAAGCACCAAGCCTCCCTGGGCAATTAGATTGTATAAGCTCCTGGATGATTTTAATGTGCGGTTGAGACTGAATGACAAGTCTAAGCCTTCACAATCTTCAGTATGTGCGCGACTCATCTGTGTTCTGGTTAAAATGCTGATTCTGATTTGGGGGCTTCGGGGTGGGGCCCGAGATTGTGAATTTCTAACAAGTTGTGGGTGATGCGGCTGCTGCTGGTCCGTGGACCACACTTTGAGTAGCAAGGGCCTGAAGGAACAACTCTGGGCTGAAAGTCAGGCAATTGTTTTTCCATTTGTTTTTCCTCACACTACTGATAAGTGGCCAGATCTTCCTGATTGCTAAAAATCATATATTCATTTTTTCGTATATGCATGCATTCATTCATTCATTCACATTTAATGTTCAATAACCATTCATCCAAAAGCAGCCAATATTAATTTTTAAGCCCTTTGTTTTATCCTGGTTATAAAAGTAACAGCAATTCTTGTCTTGTCTTGTTTGATGGAAATGTCACTTCCTATGGAAAGCTTCCCCTACTCGCAAAGACTGCCTTCAGACGTGATTACATGGTATCTTTTGTGTCGTCATCATGACCCTTACATTGCATTATAATTGCTCATGGCCACTGTTACCCCATTGGATGGTTTTATGTGAATTTTAATTTTCTTTAAAGTAGATTCCATGCCCAATGTGGGGATTGAACTGATGACCCTGAGATCAAGAGTTGCATGGTCTACCAACTGAGCCACACAGGTGCCCCCAGTTTTATATGAATTTTAAAAAGACATCCCTTTTTCAAGACCCTGTATGTTCATCTGCCGGAAAACTCCATGAAACATTGAGATCTGGGATGGATGTGATGTTGGTGATGGCTTTGAAGTTGTGCATTGTCCCTCGCCTTTGTCCCTCCCTGTCCCCAAGCTGGATGTCAGCTCTGAGGCTGGAATTGTGTCTGTTGCATCTTCCCATACCCCAAGGCCCAGCACAATGCCTAATGTGTGGTAAGCATGCAAAAAGGATTTGTTGAACGAACAAATGTTTATTGTAGAAAATATTGAAAAGGAAAAATAAAAAAGTCAAGAACCATCCTATTTCACAGAGGTAACCTTTGCCAATGGTTCATTGTACTTCCTTCAATCTTTTTCCATTCATAAGTATGTGCGTCATCCATATCTATATTTCCATTCGTATATATTACTTTTCCTCTCTTTCTTTTGAGTGATAACAGCCAGCATTTCTGACACTGTGCTAAGTGCTTGGGAAGATCCATTGTAATAAGCCCCGCTCGTTGCCACTAAGCTCCTGGGAACTTAGAGTCTGGGGACAGAGGTGGAGTCTTGGCTAACAAGGCACAGCTGTCAGGAGGCTCGACGTTTTGAGATTTAGCCTGGCATCTTCAGTATGCAGTGGGGAGAGCAGCCGGTCTGAGGGCTGCCAGGAGTGGGGGAGGGCAGACCTGAGGACCTGACCCCAGGGCTGTCCCTACTGGGACCCTCTGACAGCCAGCACCGTTCTCCGCTTGATAAGAGCAATTCTATTCTGAAAATCCCTCAGCATAGGGCACATCAACCAGGGCTGAAACACACTACTGCTTTTAGTGGGGAGGAATATTTTCATTGCAAGCCCTCAGATTGACTTCCATGCTGCTAAAAAAGCAAAACAAAACCAAATAAAACAGCACAACCACCAAATCCCATTACAATGTATGAAATTACTTCATTTGTTAATTTAGCCTGACAAAGCTTTGCCCTTCATCAATTACTCTCCATAATGTGGCCGTTTACTTACTCCCATTAATCCATTATACAGAGCATAATTAAGACTTTGCTCTTGGGGCGCCTGGGTGGCTCAGTCGTTAAGCGTCTGCCTTCGGCTCAGGGCGTGATCCCGGCGTTATGGGATCGAGCCCCACATCAGGCCCCACCGCTGGAAGCCTGCTTCTTCCTCTCCCACTCTCCCTGCTTGTGTTCCCTCTCTCACTGGCTGTCTCTCTCTGTCTGTCAAATGAATAAATAAAATCTTAAAAAAAAAAAAAAGACTTTGCTCTTGAATTATAGTTATGATACCAAATTTTTAAACGATGCAATCTTTAGTGCAAACATGTAAAGAAACTCAAACAGAGCAGTAGGGACAAAAGAAATTAATTAAAGCAAAGAACCAAACCACACTCTCTGGAGAGGTGACGGGTCATCCTTGCTCAAGGGCCATGCTGATCTTCTCTGTATCATTCCAATTCAGTACGTGTGCTGAAGCGAGCACGACACTCTGGAGAGGTTGATATCACCGGGCTTAAGGGACAGGACTGTGTCCTTTATAAGTGATCAGACCACCCGGATTCTGAGGGGGAAAATTTGGTGAAATGTGTGTTAATTGTACAATTGCCAAAACGGCCCTGTGATCACGCTGGACTGTGGGACGCCGCTGCCTGGGAGGTGAGCAAAGGGTCCGCGGATCTTGCACAGCGCAAATGTCCAAGGAGCTCAAGGAAGGCTGCTGAACAAAACTGGGTTGAGAAGATGAATCTGATGTCATGCCCGTATAATTACACCCATGTTGTACCAAAGGCTCCCACATGTAATAAAACACGAGCTACTCTTTCTCTTGTGATGCTGTTACCTCCAAACCTATTCCTGTGTATTCTCCATTGCAGTAAATGGCACCGCCTTCCACCCAGTTACTCAGACTGGAAACCTAGGTGTCTTCTTTGTGATAGTTGAGTTCATGCATCAACTTGACTGGGCTGCAGGATACAAAGTTATCTGGCTAAACATGATTTCTGGGTGTTTCTGTGAGGGTGCTTTTCCAGAAGGGATCAGCATTTGAGTTGGCGTTGACTTGACCAAAGTAGATGACTCTCCCCAAAGGGGGTGGGCACCATGCCATCCTCTGAAGGCCTGAATGTTACAAAAAGTGGAGGAACGTTGAGTCTGTGCTGTGCCTGGGTACTTGAGTGGGACATTGACCTTCTCCTGCTGTCATCTCTCCTGGTTCCCAGGCCTTGAGACTCAGACTGGAATTCACACCCCAGCTCTGTGGCTCTCTGAGCTCCCAAACACACCCCCGGCTTTCCTGGGCCTCTAGCTTGTAGACAGCAGATTGTGGGACCTCTCAGCCTCCAAAGTCATGTGAGCCAATACCTTCTAATAACTCTCTTTCTATATTTCACTATATCTATAGGTCAAAATCTATCTTGTTGGTTCTGTTTTTCTGGAGAACCGAGACTTGTACAGTTTTGATTCTTTCCTTTCCCTAATCTCCTGCATCCAGTTTATCAACAGGCCCGGATAATTCTGCCAGAATATATCTTGAATGGTCCCCTCCTCTCTGTCTCTGCTGCCACCTGCCACCCTCACCTTTCTGAACGCCCTGGAGCAATGCAGTAGTCTCGCAGTTGGTCTCTTTGCTTCTTCTCTTATACCTCTCAAATCCAGTCCCCACAATGCAATGTTGTTGATGAAATGCAAATTAGATCACACCACTCCTCTGTGTAAACTGTACCTTAAATGTCCATCCAACTTCAAATAAAATCCAAACTCTCGCTGTGGCCCCCAGTCACCCTGTGATCTGGCCGTGGCTGACTGTTCTGCCTTCATTTCCCACCACTCTCTGCTGCGCTCACCACATTTGGGCGGCCATATTAGTTATCTAGCGCTGTGTAATGAATTACCCGGGGCTCCCATAAATGACAGCAATCAACATTGAATGCCTCATGCAGTTTTGGTGGGTCGGGAACTGAGAAGTGACGCAGCTGGGTGGCTCTGGTTCAGGGAGTCTCATGAGGCTGCCGTCATCTGGAGGCTTGACTGCAGGATCTGGTTCCAAGGTGGCTCATTCACTTTGCCTTCCTGCCGGAGGCCTCAGGTCCTTGTCACGTGGATCACTCCATAGTGCTTTTCGAGTGATCCAAGAGAGCACCACAGAATCTGCAATGCCCTTTATGACCTAGGCTTGCAAGGCGCATTCCTTCAGTTTTGCAACATTTTGTTGGTTACATAGACCAGCCCGATTCAATGTGTGTGGCAGAGCTACATAAGGGGATGAGTTTCAGGAGGTGAGCCTCAGCTGGGGCCATCTTGGGGGCTGGCTAGCCCCTCGCACTCCTCGCACACACCAGACTCTTCACACACCATGACCCTGTGGTTGCTGTCCCTCTATTCTCCTTCCTCTACGCTTTCCCAAGCCTGACATTTCCCCTCCTTGTCTACATCTGAGCTTAGAATCTCTTTCTTGGAGAACTCTTCCCCAACAACCACATCTGGAGGAGCTCCTCTAGGCTCCCCCACCCCCGGTGTTTAGTTCATAGCACCAATGGTAATCCGTAATGGTATTCTTCATGCACTCTTTTGGGTAGGAAATTATTGTCTCCATCCTTACCCACTGAATGTAAACTTCAGGAAAAGCTGCAGTCTATTGTGACCCCAGCCCCTAGCACAGTATCTGGCAAATATGAAAAAGTCAATAAATATCTGCTGAATGAATGTTTTTTTTTTAAAAATTAAGGCTAAGGTAGGATCGTTTTTTTTTTCTCTCCTTGGTTTGGTCAAAAGTTTTCTCTTGCATTTAGGAAGGGGTCTGGGGATAGAGTGGGAGCAAGGGAAGGAAGCTGGGAGGTCCTGGTTGGAAGCAGATTGAGGGCTGGGCTGAGAGAAGAGGATACCAGAATGTGACTCTCTCACTTCCACCGCTGGTCCCCACAAGGACTCAGAGCTGCCTATTTCCATAAGCCCCACCGGGCAGCACAAAGGTTTTATTCTGACTCCAGTAGAAGGGGATCTTCATTGGGATTCCGAAGGAGGTAAGAGACTTTCTAATTCTAGCTTTTGCCAGAAGGTAGCAGAATGAGAAGGTGAGACAAGGTCACATTCATCCTGAGTGGCTGGGAGGTAGTAATGGGAATGACTGGGGATGTGTGGAGGGGATGTGTGTGATGGAGACCCACATTCTCCATCCTTTTCCTGTCCTTTATCTCTAGAGTATCCCATCTGGGAGCATTCAGAGCCAGGCAGAACAATGTGAGGAAATTTGCACAGAATGTTATCTCTGTACTTTGCCAAATAATTGGTAAGCCCTAAGGGGCCGGTCCAGCCTCTGCTTTGACCTGGAGCCTCACTTGGAAGCCAGGGAGGAAAGCTCCTCAGTGGGGCTCGGGAGTCAGGTCCTAAAGCTCCCACACCGTCCGGGCCTGCGGCAAGGGGCCAGGTCCAGGGCTGCTCAGGGGCCAACTCAAATTTGAAAGGTGTTGCTGGGGTGTTTCTGTTCAGCCAGGAATCACATGGTTTCCTTAACGGCCTCGTTTGGGCCCCCCGAGAAAGCTTTGTCTCCGTGCATGGTGTTAAACTATAATTTTCAAAAGGTTAGAAAAGCATGACTCCAAAAACAAAAAAAAGGACTCCCGCAAATACAAAAGGCATACATGTCAAAGATTTTATTCAGCTCATTAATTAATTAAAGAACCAGTAATATGTTGAAATCTGTCCAAAGGGCATTTGAAAAGCTAGGGATATATACATATGTGTGTGTATAAAATATATGTATAATATATGTATATGTGTATGTATGCATATGTGTACATATGTATATAGTATATATGATATAATTATGATTATGTAATAACAGGATAGTTATATAATTACAATTATTATATAATATATAATATGTTATATATAATCATGGTAGAACATAATATGTAACAAATATATAATATATCACATATGTATGTACATATGTACCCCAGCTTCTCAAATAATAATAATAATAATAATATAGAATATCTAATATATGTATATTAGATATAGCATAATTATATTGTGAACACACGCACACACACACACACACACACTCACACACTGCTGGGTTAAAGTCTAGTAGGGCCGTATACCGCAGTCTATGGGGTGTCTGCTTCCTGGACTTAAATTATTTGCACCTTCGCCAGTCAAAATTCTACAAGTTAACCTGTGCCCTTACAGAGTTGTAAAATAGCTCAGAAACTAGAAAGTCAAGACCAGCACCGCATCGAAAGAACACTCAGTTATCTCTTTTGTCTATTTCCAGGATTCGGATAATTTCTCTGATAACAGACTCCAGTGGGAGCTCCCTTCCCAGGGAGATTTCACGGCAGCTGAAAGGTGTCCCCTACCAAAAGTTTATCGTGACAGCCGGTCCTTTCTGTGAGTATTTCCACGTCTGTACTACATGCAAAAATAGTTAACGTTTATTAAGCACCTACCCCGTACCAAACACATTGCTAAGTGCATTACACGGACAGGCTTATATAATCCTCACAGCAAATCGATTATCCTTATCTTTCTTTTGCAGGTGACAAACAATGCTTAGAAAAATTCAGTAATTTGCTCAAGGTCACACAGTCATCTAGGAAATGGTGGGTCCAGGATTCAGAGGCATGCAGTCTGACTCTTGAATGGCAAGAAGTTGTCTTAGACACTGAGAGTTACCGAGAGATCCGTTATATACTGTCCCTGCTCAAAATACTCTTGGAAAGGTTAGTTTCCTACCAATGCAAAGCCTCATATTTCACCTACAAAATGAGATAGTACGGATGTCTTCGCCAAGCTTACTGGGAGGATAAATGAAGTAACGTGGAAATACAACATAGACTACATCAGGCCAGGCGGGGGTTCTTACTAAGGAACCTGTTATTACCGGAGTTGTTCTTTGTGCTCTTGGTAGCCTGGATATTTCCATGGGGAAGATGGAATTTGGGTTTTCGATGAGCCAGGGTCAGTGATGAGCTGTTTCTGGTTACCACTAGGACTGGGACAAGGATGGTTCAAAATTTAAATTGGTGCCAAGAAGCGCAGTGATCAAGGTAAAAAACATTTTAATGCAGTATTTTAAAAAAAAATCAAAATTAAGGTGAAAAAGTCCATGATGAACAAAATACAAAACACTTAAATAAAACCAAGATCAGTATTAGTGATTTTCCCTTTTGCCTTGGGCTCCAGTATGACTCAGCTTGGCACAGGCTTCTTGCCTGTTTCCTGAAGGAATTCACCAAAAGGCAACATTGTGGCGTGTACCTCCGGCCTTGTTCTGGGGTGCTCTCATATATGCGTATTGGGTCCACTGGATCTTAAGTACAGGTAGAGCAATTAAAAAAAAGGTCTTTTTTATTCTTTGAAAAAAATGATACACACAGACAGATAGATCTCATATGAGTGTATAGTTCACTGACTTTTCATTAAGTGAACCTATCCAAGGAACCAGCACCAGATAAAGAAAAAGAACATTTCGGTACTGCAGGGAGCCCTCTCTTTCTGCGTGTGATCCTTTCCAGTCATAACTTAAGAGCAATTTTCCTTGTGGGAACTCATTCATTGAGTAGTAAGTTTTGCTGGTGGAGATAGAGGCATATCTGACCTCGGAGCACAAACCAGATTCATTCTAATCCTTGGTCCATGACACACTTTCATTGTTGGCCCATGTGCAAGGCCCTCTTTTGATTAAGGTAGTAACTTATTTTAAATAAGACCACAAGCATGGAAAATAGAACACCGACGGCAACCGACAGCCACTTGTATGGGCCTCCTGGTCCCCTGCCTCCCTTCATTGGGAGTAAATATTTTGTAGCCCTAGAGTATATCCTACAGGCTGTGGCATCTGCTGAATTTCTGCCATTAGACAGTCAGAGCCCTGGCCACGATAGATTGTCTGAGCATGACTGCAGAAGTCTGTCCTCTCCACTTGGGCTCCCTGAACACCTTGTTCTGCTTTGCCCTTGGGTAGAGAAGGCCTAAGAGTAGGCTCGTTCAGCCAGGCAGGCAGTCCTGGGAGCAGCCCAGGGTCAGATCTGCCTGGGGTGGGCCTGGCAACTGGTTAGTGGGAGGCTGGGATTCCAGGATGGCTCGCATGAGATGTGGGGAGGATTTGTCAAGGGAGCCTGGAGGAGAGGGAGGAAGGGTATCAGCAGGGGTTGCTTTAGCAGCTGGAAGTGGGACCTAGTGGGCCACAGTTGCAGGATTCAAGTTTTTTTCCAGCGGAAAAATGCAAGGACAGAAGCGCCCGGAAGTGTGTGTTAGTGAGGAGTTCGCAAGGACAGGACGGGGTGGCCCCAATGCAATAGTTGCAATGCAGATCTGGATGCATCACTTCTTTGCATTATGGCGAGATGAGCACACATTTGGACAGTGGGTTCCAATCCTTGCTTTATTATTTGTACGCTCTCAGACAAGTCACTTCATTTTTTTTTCATACTACTTGCCCCATACGATGTCATAGGATTCCAAAAAAAAAAAAAAAAAAATAAGGCCCTCAGACACAGGCACACACTAACCATGAAATACATAATAGATAAATGAATTAAGTAAAGTGGCAGGATACAAAATTAATACCCAGAAATTGGTAGCATTTCTATACACTAACCAGGAGGTCACAGAAAAAGAAATTTAAAAAAACCATTACAACTGCACCAAAAAGAATAAAATACCTAGGAATAAACTTAACCAAAGAGGTGAGACTTGTACTCTGAAAGTTATAAAACGCTGATGAAAGAAACTGAAAATGACACAAACAAATGGAAAGCTATTCCATGCTCATGGACAGGAAGAATTAATATTGTCAAAATGTCCATATTACCCAAAGTGATCTATAGATTCAATGCTATCCCTATTGACATACCAACAGTATTTTCCACCAAACTAGAACAAGTAATACTACGATTTGTATGGGACCACAGAAGACCCCCAAATAACCAAAGCAATCTTGAGAAGAAGAACAGAACTGGAGTTATCGCAATTCTGGATTTCAAGCTATATTACAAAGCTGTAGTATTCAAAACAGTATGGTACTGGCACAAAAATAGATAAATAGATCAATAAAACAGAATAGAGACCCCAGAAATAAACCCACATTTATATGGTCACTTAATCTACAATGAAGGAGGCAAGAGTATACAATGGAAAAAAGCCTTTTCAATAAATGGTGTGGGGGAAAACTGGACAGCTACTTGTAAAAATATGAAATTGGACTGCTTTCTTACACCATACATAAAAATAAACTCAAAATGGATTAAAGATCTAAGTGGGAGACCTGAAACCATAAAAATACTAGAAGAGAACATAGGCAGTAAATTCTCTTACATTGGGCATAGCAGCAGTTTTCTAGATATGTCTTCTAAAGCAGAGGAAACAAAAGCAAAAATAAACTATCAGGACTTAATCAAAATAAAAAGCTTTTGTACAGCAAAAGAAACCATCAAAACAAAAGACAACCTACTGAAAGGGGGAAGATATTTGCAAATGATATATCTGATAAGGGGTTAATATCCAAAACACAAAATGAACTTATACAACACAACACCAAAAACCCCCACACAATCTGATTAAAAAATGGCAGAGGACCTGACTAGATATTTTTCTAAAGACATACGGATGGCCAACAGACACATGAAAAGATGCTCAAACATCACTCATCATCAGAGAAATGCAAATCAAAACCACCATGAGATACCACTTTACATCTGTCAGAATGGCTAAAATCAAAATCACAAGAAACAACAAGTGTTGGCAAGGATGTGGAGAAAAAGGAACCCTTGGGAACTGTGGGTAGAAAGGTAAATTGGTGCAGCCACTGTGGAAAACAGTACGGAGTGTCTCAAAAAATTAAAAATAAAAATACCAGAGGATCCAATAATTCCACTATCGGGTATTTACCCAGGGAAAATGGAAACACTAAATTGAAAAGATATATGAGCCCCTATGTTTATTGCGGTATTATTTACAATAGCCAAGATACGGAAGCAACCTCGGTGTCTATTAATAGACAAATGGATAAGGAAAAAGTGGAACACAATGGACTATTACACAGCCATAAAAAAGATGAGCTAGTGTCATTTAAGACAACATGGGTGGACCTAGAGGGTATCAACTACTTCTCTCTGTGCTCTCAAAGCTTCTCGGACTTGTCACTCACATGTTACATGAAAATAACCTGCTCAGCGTACTTCTCTCTACCACCAGACCATGAGAGCACTTCCAGGTCATGACTCCTTCTTTTTTCCACTCTAGTCTTGGCCTCTTGACAGGTGATTATAACAGTAGGTGCTTAAAGAGATATTCCAATAGAGACCTTATTTGGATTTGGGGATCACAAAAGGTTTTCTCGAAGAAATAGTATCTAAAAGGTGAATTTTGCCAAAGAACCAGGTACCATCTGATTTAGTCCCCACATTTTCTTATCCCTCTCCTCAGGGGCTGGCTGGTGCTAGGTATTTATTGCAGGAGTAGATTGGCAAAGATGTTTGACAAGTAGGGAGGATGGGGCTTGGCTCTGTCCTCGCTCGTGTGGTTGGGTATAAACAACCACAGAGATCTTCCGTATTAGTTAGGATTCGAGACAGATGCATAGGAAAGAAAAGGCAGTGGTTAAAACATGAAAGTTTTTTCTTCTTGTAAGAGAAATCCAGCAATAGGTAATCCAGGACTAACATGGTCATGTCATGGTCACCAGAAATCCAGGACCTTTTATCTTTTCACTACCGTCTGCCAGCATATGACTTCCATACTCAAGGTTGCTTCATAGCCCAGGATGGCTGTTGGTACTTTGGTTATTACATGCATACATCTTCTTGGAAGAAGAAAAGAAAGCAGAAGGGCAAGAGGATAAGGGCTCCATCCCAGTTAGCTTCCTCAAAGAACGTTTCTGGAAATTCCAGTTAGCTTCTTCAATGAACATTTCTGGAAATCCCATACAACACTTTGACCAACATTTCTTGGGCTGAGGCTTAGCCATATAGGAGGATGGGTAAACTAACAATTGCAAAATCTCTTGCTTCCTGCCTCTGAGGGGAGCATGGATATTGGGAAGGCAACTGGCTGTCTCTTCCATACTGTTTACCCCAGGTTTTCTGGAAGGATCTTATTTCAACATTCTGCCTCATGGTTTCACAAGCCATTGAAAGATCCTGGAATATTCTCTATTGCAGTCCCAGTTACACTTCTTAGACTGCCTTTCACAATAAGAACCCTTTGCCTAAACACATGTGTGAATTTTTGGTCTTTATAACTTGACCTCTAAAACTTGACCCTGATCAAATAGGTTATGTAGACAGAACAATGTTTGGTAAATTTTTAAAAAGACCAAGGAGTCAAACCAGGCAATGTAATGACCATGGACAGATTTCACTTCTTGGGCATTTCATTCTTTTATATCGGAGCAAATAATACATCTAGGAGATGGGAAGGAGCATCTGCTGCAGTTCCTAGGAAGAGGAAGGGACACGAAGGGATGGCAGATCTTTCTGAGATGGTTGAGATGGTGGAAGTGAAGAATGCTATCCCAGAGTTAAGGATGACCACTGAGGAACTGAGAAATGACTCCGTTTGCTTCCACTGTTAGTGGTGCCAATAAAAGCCAGCTTGAATTTTGAGTCTTTCCTCTGTAATCTGGTTCTCACTTGTGTTCCCAGCCTGGGGCCTCTCCCTCTTTTGGTGGGCTCCATACTCCACCAGCCTTCATGACTTTCTGTCTTCTGTACGCACCTGGCCTCTCGCTTCTGTGCTCTTGCTCATGCTATCACAAGAGCAGGTAAGCCTAGTAGTCTCACTGCCACAAGTCCACATATAATAATGTCACCAAAGGATTTTCTTGTTCCCCTGTGAGAGGCTCTCCTTGCCTTGACAATGGCTTTGCTCTGTGTGACTTGGTTTCTGTGATTCACTCCTTTGAGTTATCTCATTCAGCATGGAACTTTCGGGAGCATATCAGAACTTCTTATTGTATGCCTATGACCAGCCTTTCCTCCACTGTCAGGCTAGACTTCTCTTAGCCATCTTGTACAGTCCTCATGATCCCCATCTTTTAAAACATGAATTATGGGGTAACGCCCTTTGAGTACTTCCTATGCCAAGAGTTTTTTTCATGAATTACCTCATTTAATCCTTTCATCTATCCTTAAGAAGTAAATATTATTGGCCCCAATTCACAGATGAGAAAAGCTGAGGATCGGAAACATAAGTAAACTTGTTAACGGGTGGCCACGGAGCCTGAGCTAGACCCCAGCATCCTGGCTCTAGCACCCATGGTTTTCACCACTTCACCTCCCTCACTCATTTCTGAGAGAAACCTGCTCTGAGGAGCCAATCCTTCCATCCCTAACTCACCTGCCATCTTCTCCACAGGGTCTTTTTGGGTTACCTCAGCTGGAAGCTCATTCCCCTCTTAACTCATGGTCCTGAGCACTTTCTCTAAACTCTCTTATAACTCTTACCACATTTTTCCATTTCCTAGAGTGGTTTGTGTATATTTCAGAAAATAGGGCCCTTGTCTAATAGAACTTCTTTTTTCAAAGCACAATGCCTTGCTTATAGAAAGGACTCAGTGTGTTTCTGTTGAATGAAGGGAATTTACTTGTTGCCCTCAGGGGCCAAGCCTTCAGCTCCTCCGTCTGTGCCTTGCTCAGTGTGGTGCAGAGAGAAAGCCACATGGTCAACACATCCTGCTGACTGACTGACCAGAACTGAGGTGCCTCCTGAGGATGGTTTTCTGGGTTTTTCTGTCTTTCATGTGTACGAGGCCCTGTTTTGTTTTGTTTTGTTTCTTTTTCTTTTTTGGTATTAAATTTCTAAATACAGAAGCTAAGAATTATTTTTTCGTAGGGTAGGAAATACCTGATGGAAGGAAAACAGAATCTTGTCAAACCCTAAGAACGTTCTCAATAAAGCTCCCATCAGGTGTCCCAGGATCCTGCTGAAGCCCAAAGGCCCTGGGTTGAAACTGTCCAAAGAGGTCTTTCTATGGGGTCTCAGTGGGTCCACATCCCCTGCTGTGTGTGGGGTGTATTTATTTTTTTTAATAAGGAAAGCTATTGTATCTCTGATGAAGAGACAAGTTAACTAACATCTTTTTAACAGGCCACCCCAGGAGTGGTTATTTTCAACAGCAATGGGTTATGTGGGGACGCGGCAGAGTCAAGCTGAGGAACTGGGCTTTGGGGGCTGGTTTTAAATAAGATGGAGATGTAAGTGCCACCTGACTGACACATCTGAGCTTCTTTCCGATCTCGTGGCCAGTTTTGAGCCTTCCTCACCTAACCTATTGCCAATTGTCACCTCGCTGGCCCCTGCCTCCAGAGCACCATGCGAGGTACCAGAACCTTTCCTCTCGTCAGGATTTTTCTGACCCACTTCCCTCCCTGTAGAAATGTGGACATCCTGTCCATGTTTCCTCGGGCCCGCTCTTGGAGTCCAGCTAATCTGTTCATGTGATAATGGGATGCGTGCCTTTCTTCCTACCCTAGAAAACACACTTGCATTTTATTTTTACTCAGACACAGACAAGCAGGGAGGTTGTCGGAGCAGGGCCAACGCTATCAGATAGCATCAAAGTTACTGCAGTTCAGCCTTCTTGTTATTGTTTTTGTTTTAAAAGGCAAAGAACAAGCCAACCAACAAACAAAACAGAAGCTGTTTTGCAAATTCAGGTCCAATTTATGGCTCACTGTGGCTTTGAAAAAAAAAAATTTTTTTTTTTGGTTGGACTCATAGATAATGAAGCTTTCCCCAGCTTGTAGGTTGTACACCATGTTTTTTCTGGATGATTTGTGTAAATAAGAAAAAAGTTTAAAAAATAGAACTCCCTCACAGCCCCTATAAGATGCCCATTTCTTTCCATCTCCTTTGCAATAAGAGCCTTTCTCACTGATGGAGCTCTGACAGAGGAGTGGAGACAAGGCTTCTCATTCTCACAATTCCTGAGTCCTCATCCAGCTGCCACTCCACCCTGCTTAGGATTTTCGAGATGTCCGTGCAGGGGGAGAAGCAAGGCAATGCCAGGTGCTTCTCACCAGAGCCCAAGTCCTGTTCTTCCCTGGCTTCTTTCTGACCAGGCAGCTGGGATGGGAGTGTGGAGAATTCCCTTTGCTCCTTTTCTCAGAGTCACCCAGGCGTTGTCTTCCACCTCCCGCCTTTGTCTCCCGAGATGCAGGATGCCCCTGACTAAGGGGGTTATCTCATTTCCTCAGTTACGAAGGAAAGAGAGGAAGAGCCCATCCCATGGAAGAGAACTACTCTGCTTCAGCCTCCCACTCTAGCTACACTACCTACCTCAGCAGCCCCAGTGTCAGCATTGGGTGGAAATTCCTTCCCTATTAATGATGAGCCTTGATCTTGCCCTGGACGTTGAAAAAAACAAGGTGAACACGCTATCATCTCCTTTCCAGGCACATGGCAGACATCACCAATCAATTGTAGTTTTCCACTGAGCCTTGGGCGGGGCTGGTCCCGGCAGGCATTATCAATCTATTGGAGTTTGCCTTGTAGAGCAAAGCCACTTGTCATTCCTTACACGGTGATGCTTTTGTGGTTCATGTGGGAGGGTGGAGGAAGGGGGCAGTTCTTCAGCTGTCTGTAGCTAACAAGACATGGAAGCGGGGGAGGGAGGAAAAAGCTGTTTTCTTAGGTTTCACGTGGATTGGGTTTTAAGTCCAAGAGCTTAACCTGGCTCACCTGCTCTGGGCCTAAATGTGGCCTCTCTACTCATTTTCTGGCCAGGATAGGAAACAAAAGTGCAAGAAACCAGCTCGCCTTAGGCTAGCAGCAGACTTGCTCCTTGGGAAGGAAGGTGATGCATTAAGTGACTCAGGCCGCCCGAGGGTCTCAGGAAGGGGGAGGGGTGTCAGAGGCTGGGGCCAGAGGGCCCGAGCTGGAGGTATCGAGTTCCCTGGCAGCCCAGGCGATCTTGCAGAGCAACACACATTCTCCTTGTTCGCCGCTGGTTTAGACGCCGCCGGAATGTCCTGGCAGGACTGTCTGTCCAAATCCATTCAAAATTGATTTTTGTGTCTTCGATGGGGAATTTTGGCCGGGATCCCCATTGCCCCCCATTCAGTTAGACATTCTCCTTTCCCTTTAGCTTATTAGCTGTCTCTCTGTGGGAGTCTGAGCCGGTTCAAACGATGTGGAGCTGGAGGGAGGACCGAGGTGGGTGTGCATGGCAAACCCGAAGTGCCCAGATGCATTGATTTAAGCAGCAGCCCCTCAGCAGGGTTGACACAGCCCAACGCTGAGAAATTGGGTTCTTGGCCAGGACCTCCCCACTGCGCTAGAGAGCCAGGAAATGGGTAGGAAAGTCCAGTGCCAGGGCGGAGGAAAAGAAGGAGGGAGTCAGAGCAGAAAAGCAGAGGATGCATAGGAAAAGTGCTTGTAGGATCTGCGGCAAGACCAGCTCCTCGGCTCCCAGTGCCTGGCTTCGGGCCCGCAGCTCGCTCACATGGGCAGCAGCGGGGGGGGAGCATCAGTACATAGCAGGTGCCCTTAAGAATCCTGTCCTCCAGGAATTTACAACCGGAAGAGAGGACAAGTATATACCTAATGAAAATTAAGTTGTGGAGAAGAAGGTGGACAGCCAAGGTATGTTAGAGGAGTTCAGATGAAGGGGAACTACATTCCTCTGTAGGCTCTAAGAGCTAGACTTTTGAGGAGTGTGTGTGTGTGTGTGTGTGTGTGTGTGTAAATCAAGAGCTCTCTGTCCTCCAGACAAGTGACTGTCTTCTCAGTCTCAGCTTCTTGGCTGTGCACTGGAATCAACTGAGGAGCTCTGAGAAATACCGATGCTCGGCTCTACCCGGAGCTCTGATATGGGCCTGAGTCCACTGGGGGGTCCCATGGCGCTGGCAGTGGCATGCGGTGTGGTCACTGGCTGGGCTCTGGTGCTCATCCGCTTTGATCGATGAGCCGGAAAATGGTAATAGTGAGGGTAGCGGGTGGCTTCTGCGGGTCATGTGGGAGAAACTGCCCTTTTCCCGGGGGACAGGTGAGGAAGGATGGTCTCTGTGTTTGGGAAGTGGAACATGCACCTGTAAGAGGCAGGGCTCACCATTCAAAGAAACGCATCCTTCTATTTCTTTAACACCAATATACACTCCCGGGCGGACTTTCCTCATTCCCTCTCTCCCTTCCTTACCTTTATCATAAATATTTATTGAGTTGGGCCATGTCCTGGTCACAGTTCTGGGGGGCCCAGCGATGAGCAACGCAGATTCGTTTTTGGTTTCAAGAGTTGACACCTTACGTGTTATCTTAAAGCAGACACAGGTGGTGGTAGAAATGCATGTGTGTTCTATATGCAGGACTTTTCCTGAAGAGTCGGCAGTCGGTGCCTTGGTGCTGTATTTTGTGGCTGTCCCGGCATCTTTGGTAAGCCCGGCATCGTTTTCCCTGCCCTGATGCCAGATATGTGGGTGAGCCCTTTTGGATGTGCAGTCCAGTAGAGGTCCCAGGGGACTGAAGCCCCATCTGACATCACCGTGAGCAGAAGACCCTCCCAGCTCGCTGTGTCACTTTCACATTCAACAAAGATGCCCCCCTGTCCCTGGAAAAGATGGTGAGATAACGATGATTAGATGAGGAAAAGAATTATAACAGGCCATAGAATACCTGGGTCCAAATCATGGCTCTCTCTCTTCCTAGGTGGAATACTTTGGGCAAATTACTTAGGCAGGCTCTTTCAGGTTCAATTTTCACTAATTGTTGTAAGCAAATATTTTCCGAGAGCTTGTTGTGGGCTACTTACTAGGTTGAGAACTTTATACATGTTCTTCTAATCCTCACTTTATTCCTATGAGATAGATGCTGTTATTATAGGACTCAGGGAGATTAAAAAGCACGTCCGAGGTCGCATGGCTGGTAAGTGGCAGGACGGGAACGAAAACCCAGGCTGGGTGACTTCAGGGCCTGAGCTCTTGCCCTACATCGGAATAATAATATTTCCCCACTAGCTTGTTTCGAAGACTACCTTATTTATCGTGTGAAAGCAGAAAGCAGCCCGCTTAGGGACACACAGGAGCTTTTCATTCATTCTCTGATGATTCTGCAACGCAGGTGCTTTGTGACTCCGTATTAGCCTTTCCCTAAATCCTGGTATTACGCTAACACGAGCACGAAAGGGCCAACATACCTAATAGAGTTCTGCCATGTTCCAGCAGGGATCATGATAGATAAATCTGTATGCAGTGCTGTAATAACACGTGCATCCCGTGGCCCGAGCTTGCTTCCTGGCATCACCACGAAGCTGGGCATTCTAGAGCTGTTCATAGAAAGAGGAAAAAGTGATACAAGGATAACACTACTCTTATTATGATAAGATCGTTCAGATCTTCTCACTGGAGAAATTAGTAATAGTATGATTAACAGTCATGACAACCAAATCAGGGCTTTAATATTTCTGTAGCATGTTTTCATTGGGAGCTCTTCAAGCCAGATCCTTGTATTCACCCGTGTTCTCAGCCTCACTTTTCAGAGCTTATCTCGCTCTGCTTCTCTGTGGCGCTCGACGCCACTGGGTACGCCTGCCCACCTGCCTTCCAGGATATCAGCTGTCCTTGTTTGCTCACCCCTGAAACTGGTCTTCTCGGTTTGGCTGGTTCTTCTATCTCTGCCCAGCCCTTAAATGTTGGAGGTGCTACTTTTGACACAAAGGACCACTCCCTTAATTTATTCAGCCATTCGACAAAGATGTCTCAAACCCCTACTATGTGCCAGGCACTGTTCTAGGTGCTGTGGATACAACAGTGGACGGATCAGACCTTATGGAACGTCCATGCTCAAGGGGGAGACAGATGATGAAATAAATCTGAAAATTAGATAGTGTGATAGATGATGGTAAGTAGTAGGAAGAAGAATAAGGTGGGAAAGGAGGAGGGGGTACTAGCACTTGATTCTAAATAGGTGATCAGTGCAGTTCTTACTAAGAAGATATTTACCCAAGGACTTGAAATCCGTGAGGGAGAGTGTCCTGTAGCATCTGGGGGCAAAAGATGGGAAAAGCAGAGGGAACAGCAAGTACCAAGGCTCAGGGGATTGAAGGACTATCAGAGAGGCATGCGTGGAGTGAGTGAGTGCATGAGCAGGGGTGTGTAGAAAAGGAGGTCATGGGAGGACACCTCCTGACACCACTCTGAGGACACAGGCTTTTAGCCATCTCAGGGCGTTGAGCAGAGGAGTCGTATCTGACTTACGTTATAAAAGGATCACTTTAGGTGCTGGTGGAAAACCGACTGTGGTGGGGGTGGGGTGGCAGGAGGAGGAAGTAGGAAGGGACGTAGGAAGACCAGTTTGGAGGTTATGCTACCATCTAGGTGCAAGAAGAGCATGGGGACTTGATCTAGGGTGGCGACTTGCAGGGACAGTGGCAAATGGGGTTCATCCCAAATTGTAGTCCCAGCTCAGCTACTAATTTGTATCATAGGTCTCCCCTAAAGTTTTTGGGACTAGGGGCAAGAGTACAAATGGAGGTCCCCAAACATTTAAAAGGTTTAATCAAGCTAACAAAATTTAATTTTTATTTTTTAGATTTTATTTATTTATTAGAGAGAGAGCGAGTGAGCATGCGCATGGGGGGAGGGGCAGAGGACGACGGACAAGCTGACTCCCTGCTCAACACAGAGCCAGTTGAGACAGGGGGCTCGATCCCAGGACAGATCCCAGGACCCTGAGAACGTGACCTGAGCCAAAATCGGATGCTTAACTGACTGAGCCACCTAGGCGCTCCATGCTAACGAACTTTTAAGTAAATTACTTTATTCCTCCTGCCATGGCAATATACCTTCACAATAACAAAAAAGAAAATATTATTAGGAAGCAATCATGTTTTCCTGGAGCCAGTGAGTTGATTGCAAATCGCACAGCGTTAGGGCTGCTGCCTCCACCCTGCCTGTGAACTGCCCCAGAGCACGAGGGATGAACCCATGTGAGCCACCCTGCATGTGCGTTCTAGAGACTTTCTCACCTTCTATCAGGATATAGACACCTCTCTTTTTTGTATGAATTCATATTTTATCCCCTCCCCCTTTTTAACATAAATTACACATACAGCTATTTCTGCACTTGGTTTTTTTCTCTTAACAATGTATCTTGAAGATCTTTGCATGACAGTGCACAGTGAACACCCTCATTTAAAACTTTTTAATGACCGCGCACTGTTTTTTCTATACGGGCGGACCGTAATTTATTTCACTAGTCTCCTACTGATGACTGCTTAGGGTGTTCCCAGACTTTTGCTTATTTATTTATTTATTTATTTATTTATTTATTTATTTATTTATGTTAGTTTCAGAGGTAGAGCTTAGTGATTCATCAGTTGCACATAACACCCAGTGCTCATCACATCACATGCCCGCCTTAATGTCCATCACCCAGCTACCCCCTCCCCCCACCCACCTCCCCTCCAGCAACCCTCAGTTTGTTTCCTAGAGTTCAGCATCTCTTGTGGCTTGTCTCCCTCTCCATTTTCATCTTATTTTATTTTTCCTTCCCTTCCCTTATGTTCATCTGTTTTGTTTCTTAAATTCCACATAGGAGTGAAATCATAGGGTCTTTCTCCGACAGACTCATTTCACTTCGCATAATACCCTCTAGTTCCATCCACATTGTTGCAAATGGCGAGATTTCATTCTTTTTGATGGCTGAGTAATACTCCATTGCATATATATACCACATCTTCTTCTTCTTCTTCTATTTTTTTTAACAAAAGTGTGTTGGGTCCAAGACATGGTTGCTGCCTTAGATCCAAATCAGAGGGGACCACGTTTATTTCCCACATTTCACAAGTGGCAAATGTTTCTCTAGACAGTGGCTCTGGTCTCCTTGCTGGCAAGAGAGGTTTTGAATGAATATGTGTTTTCATTTCTCTTGGGTATATACCTGGGAGAGAAACTGCTAAGTCAAACTGTTGCAAACTGTTTTCCATGGCAGCTGCACCTTATACACACCCATCAGCCACATGTGAGGGTTCCAGTTTCTCCATGTTCTCACCAACACTTGTTACCCTCTGTCTTTGACTATAGCCAACCTAGTGATTGTAAAGTGGTGTCTTGAGGTGGTTTTGATGTGCATTTCCACGATAAGTAATGATGTTGGGCATCTATTCATGTGCGTGTTGGCTACTTGCATATCTGCTTTGGAGAAATGTGTATTCAGATCCTTTGCCTGGTTTTAAAATTGGGTTGCCTTTTTATTGTTGAGTGGTAAGTGTACTTAATATGTTCTGGACACTAGTCCCTTATCATGATCTGCAAATATTTTCTCCCATTTTATGGGGTACATTTTCACATTCTTAATTCAGCTCGGTTACTGACTTTTCTAGCTTTTGGAACACTGTCTGGGTCCTGGTACTTCCGGCCCTTATCTAGTCGCAGAACATTAGAGAAAGGAACAAACATTTATTAGGCATCCTTCATGAGTTATTCATTTTAATTTCTGCGTAGGCCAATGGTCTATCTTTGTTGGTCCCCTCGTACAGTGATAAAGCTGAAGCTCCGAAACACCTGGGCCAATGTCCCCCAACCAGTAGGAATATAAAAGGAGATTTAAACCCATAGACTTTTGGTTGTAAAGCCGTGCTTTGTACTCTAGCTAGTAGGACCCCTCCTATCGCAGTAAGTTGACACCAGATTCATCAGAATTATAAAAACAAAATACTGATATCAAAGAAACAATTAAGGGCTTGGCCTGAAAAGCCATTCACCTAACGTCACCTCCATTGAAAGGAGTGGGAATTGTGTGTATCTCGGAGCCTGGTCTGGGAATGAGAAATCTCAAGTGACGGCACGTGAGTATTGTTGGTAAGCCATTGTGTCTATTCTTCCTTTTTGAGGGTGTTGGGGCAGCTCTGCATGGCAACTGTTTATAACTCCACTTGGCACTGCAGCCTGGGAGCTGGCAAAGTGGGGCCCCAGGGCATGCTGGGATACTCATTATTGAAGCAGATAAAGGAGCTTGAAATCAGCAGCTGGCCTGGATTTCCTGGGGAGATTAGGGGGACAGATATTGCTGGCAGGAAAAAAGGACCGTGGGTAATGTCCTGGGAGAGTGAGTGGCTGTGGAAGGCCAAGAGGGCCAGCTTTAAGTAATCCTTCGTCTCTGGAACACGATGTTGGGGCATTAGATAAAATAGGATCCCAAGGCTGGAGTGACAAAGTTGTATGGAAAGGAATTCTCCTGGAAATGAGGTCCTTTACTCCAGCCCACATTTTTTTTTTCTTGGAAAATTAACCATATGGTCTCTTACATGCACTTAAAACATACTCTAAGTAGGCTTTCCTAAAGCTGCCAGGTCAGTTGGAAATGACCAGTGTTGGAGAAAAGGATTCAGTAGCTGCTATTCCTTCCTACCCAAGATGCCTCCCCCTGTTTCCGGTCACTGTTTTAATCTGGCACGATCAGCAGACATCAGCAGAGCTGATGGTATGCACTGGTCAGTCGTGTGCATTTGGTGAGTGGGGTGATTTTTGAGGGAGGGTTAAAAAGCCATCAAGTGCTTTCCAAACACATGCCGAGTCTTTTCCAGCTCTGCAGTAGAGAGCCATATAGGGGTGCCAGTGACAGTAGCTTGCTAAGTTCTGATATAACTGAAGGAGTAGGGTTTGCAGGGTCTCAAGAGCCCCTGTTCGGGTGAGATATTCTAAACCACGAGTATTTTCAACAGAAGATTGTTAGGCGCATGGTATTGCCCTGATACCAGACACCTTGTTAGGTGAATTCGAAGACATGGCCCTTACATTCATGAAGCTGACTGTGTAATGGGTGGAGGGTGCAGGGAGGGGTAAATGAATTGACTATTACAGCTCGGTCAGGAGAGAAAGTGTTCTGCTCTCTGAGAAGGCAGATCTGAATCAAATTTGGAGGATCGGGGTGACATCCAGGAGAAACTGACTTTTTAATTTCAAGAGCTGCGTTTAGGGGCGCCTGGGTGGCTCAGTCATTGAGCGTCTGCCTTCGGCTCAGGCCGTGATCCCAGTGTCCTGGGATCGAGCCCCACATAGGGCTCCCTGCTCAGTGGGAAGCCTGCTTCTCCCTCTCCCACTCTGCCTGCTTGTGTTCCCTCTCTTGCTGTATGGCTCTCTGTCAAATAAAAAAAAAAAAATCTTTAAAAACAAAAGAGCTGCCTTTAAGATATTTTCTAAACTCCATTCCATTTGTTTCTTGGAACAACAACAACAACAAAAGTCTGGAAATCATTACACTCTTACATGTCTTTGTGGGTGTACCAAGAATGCAAGGCCCCGACTTCTCTTTACCTGGACAAATCTCAGCCTTGTGTTTGCAGTGAGTATCCTTGCGGGATGAGGTAAGAGCTCCCTCTAGGACAAAGAGCAGGCAGGCTTACTGCTTGCTATAAAAGTAGTACATTCCCCCAGGGGCGCCTGGGTGGCTCAGTCAGTTGAGCACCTGACTCTTGATGTCAGCTCAGGTCACGATCTTACGGTTGTGGGATCCAGCCCTGTGTCAGGCTCCATGCTCAATGTGGGAGTCTGCTTCACATTCTCTTTCTCCCCCCTGCCCCTCCCCCTTCAAACAAACAAACAAACAAATAAATAAATAAATAAAATCTTTTTAAAAAGTCGTAGATTCCCTCAAGCTCAGCGTCCCTCAGCAGCAATACAGACTTGCTTTGTGCAAAGCATCCCTCTGGGCCTGATTCCATTGTCACATGGGGCCTGGGGTGAGGGGATCTGAGGCAAATGTGCTGCCACCCAAGTTGCTTGCCATGCTGTGAGTGATAACATCTTTCGTCTCTGACCCAAGAGTTTTGTGTCTTCTGCCAGCATCTGTGAAACAGTAACATGCTAACTTATTAGCTCGTAGACTCTGAGGCCCAGTGGTCCCTTTTTCACCATGTGACAAAATGCTCTTTCTGTGCTGTGCTTGGTGAGAAAGGAAGAAGAGAGCCCCATGGTCAGGTTGTTTGAACCCCCAAACTGTCACAGATGCATGAAAATATAGCTCTCCTCGAGTTGCTACCATCCTGGTGCTGGGGGAGAGGATCTGGAATGAAATGAGGTGAAGTTTTCTAGAGCACAGGTTCCCAAAGTTTTTCATTTTGACAGCTGAACCATTGTTTTCCCTCAAATAATGTAGAAGAGACACCAAAAATATGAGGAACACAGAAAATGACCTCTTTAAGGATATATGTTGGGTTTGAGAGCTACTTGCGTTTGCAATCTAGATGTATTTCAGTGAAGAACGTTCATAATTGTTTTGATGGGAGTTGACCTGTAAGGCAGCCCAGGTATCCCTGTGCCAGTTCAGATGCAAGGCGTGTGGCCGTGGAGGCTCTTGCCGGGAAAGGCAGCTAACTCTCCACTCACAGGCTTCATGGGGAGCCATTGATCTTTGTGCATTTGCCACATTCTACTATCTGGCCTTTAGCCTTGTGGATTTAGAGACTCGATTTATCAGCTCAGCAGCAGTGACTCTGAGGGCTGACTTACATTATCTGTGCTTAGCAGGCTGATGTAAAAACCAGCATCACTTTTGTTCAAACTAGAGAAAGGTGCCCCTTCCACTTGGCCAACATAGTTCTACGCCAAGGACTCGGTGAGAGAAATGCACGGGAGTCAGCAGGACACCCCCGACTCTCCGCTGAGCCCTGGCGTAGGACACTGTCTGCACAATGCCACGCGGCGGCACGCGGCACTGCAGCTCTGGTTAATGCCTGCAGTGGGGTGCTGAGCTTCCGAGGGAGTGACTACGTCCTAGTTATTCTTTTTTAAAAAGTTTAAACATATTTGAATTTATTAAAGTATTGAAATATGATTCCATTGTTTGCAGAATTCCTGAAACAGCAACTGGATCCCAGTTTGAGATTCAGTGGTATAAAAGATTGGGCTAAAATCCATAGCACTTGGGGCGCCTGGGTGGCTCAGTCAGTTAAGTGTCTGCTTTCAGCTCACGCCACAGTCCCAGAGTCTCGGGATCAAGCCCCGCATCGGGCTCCCTGCTCAATGGGGAGTCTGCTTCTCCCTCTGCCCTCACCCTGCTCTTGTGCTCTCGCTTGCTCTCTCTCTCAAATAAATAAATAAATAAATAAATAAATAAATAAATAAATAAAATCTTTTAGAAAATAAATAAAATCCATAGCCCTTGTAGGAAGATACCAAATTAAAAAATAAGACAATAATAATACTATCTCAAACTCTATACATGTTATGGTTTACATGTATTTTGACATACATTTCTCTTCCGTTCCTTGAAACTGACTAGTACAGCAGGCATTTATTTCTAAAAGAATAGAACTTTCCTGATTTAGAAAATCCTTTTACACGTATTAGCACATTTGATCTCGTATCTGTGTGTGTGATTATAACAGTCCTGTGAAGTGGATTGGTTAGGTTTTCCGTTGTTTTGTGGTTGGGAAACTGAGACTCAGAGAGGTTGTTCGACTAACTCAAGGTGACACAGCTCCTAGATTTTAAAGCTGGATTTCTAATCTTTCTCATTTTTCCTCCCCTCTGTGATGTGCGTACTCTGCCTTTTGGGGGAGAGGGCTGTTCCTCATTAAAGACTAACGGGCGGGGCGCCTGGGTGGCTCAGTCGGTAGAGCATCTAACTCTTGATCTCAGGTCTTGATCTCAGGGTTGTGAGTTCAAGGCCATGTTGGGCATGGAGCCTACTTAACAAAAAAAAGACTGATGGCTGGAGCTGTCCCAGAAAGGAGGTGGACCTTACATGTGGTTGCCGTATTAGCTCAGCTCTGCATGGCTTTTCCTGTTTAATAAACTGTGTTAACTTTACTAGCACTGTTCTTGGCCCCACTACATAGCAGCGGTGTAGGCAATGTGTTGGAAAAATGCGCTAATTGCAAGCTCTGATTTTCTTCCATCTTAAAATAAATACTTAGCATTTTAGTCCTTGGAGAGAGGCATGACACAGTGTGGCTGGGGACTCACAGCGGGGGTGGCTCAAGGGACGGGCTGGAAGGTGTGGGGGCAGAAAGTACAAGGGTGGAGAAATAGAAGTTTGCAGATGGTCCTGGGCTTGGGGTCTGTTTGGTCCGAGGGGTGTGTACATGGGTGTGTGCCAGTAGGAGGGAGAGGTGCTGTGCAGAGAGAGACAGAGGGAAGGGGTGATGGAAAGTTCTGGAATGATACTATCAATGTTCCTTGTTCCAGAAGAAGGGAGACTCTGATAGTTCAAACGGCTTGTCGCTATGTGGCAATTGTAAGTGGATAAAGCATGTGGTAATGACTTGCATAGATTACAGAATTATTCTCTCATTCAAGAAGTGGTTTTTGAGCACCTGTATGTCCCAAGCACTGTGTTCCACGCTGGGCAGACAGTGAAGACAAGGCAGACCTGATAGTGGAGTTCTGGGATACCAGAACTGGAGGGGACCTTAAAGATAATCTCTTCAACCCTTTATTTTATAGTCATAGAAACTGAGGCCCAGAGAGGGTGATGAACTGGAGTCGTGTCACTCAGCTAGTTATCGGCAGAGCCTAGATAAGACTGCACATCTCCTTTTTTCTTTTTTTAAGATTTTATTTATTTATTCGAGCGAGAGAGAGCATGAGTGGGGAGAGAGGCAGAGGGAGGGGAGCAGGGAGCCCGATGTGGGGACCCCATCCCAGGACCCGGAGGTCACAACCTGAGGTGAAGGCAGATGCTTAACCGACTGAGCCACCCACACCCCCTAAGAACTCAAGTCTTTTGATCCTGGGCCCAGATTTCTACTCAACTGCTCTTTGCTGACACCAAAATGTTGCACCTGTTCACGGTGGGGAGCCATGGATCTAGGGAAGTACGCTCTGTTGTATCAGTGAGGGCAATGCTGGGGGCTATAGGAAAAAAGTGGCCCAATCAATAGAAGTTGATTTCTCCCTCGTGCCTCATCCTTGCGGCGGCTGGAGTCTGCACCGTCAGATTCTGTCATCTTTAGGCCCTGGCTTTTCAGGTTATCTGGAGGACCTGGATTTCACTAAGAGGGCGGTTTCACAGATCAGGCCTGAAAGTGGCACCCCCAATCCCAATCCCTTGGCTAAACCTCACTCCCACGGCAAGACCTCGCTGGAAGGCAGGCTGGGAGGTGAGTCTCGTGACCCCAGACGGAGGAGGAAGCAGGTTTGGTGGGCAGTTAGCTAGTCACTGCCTGGTACGTTACCTATGACTTTCACTGTGGGGTACGAAAGGCAAAGTCACAAAGTAGTCGTCACAAAAAGGGGATGCTGGGTGTCACAGATCTGAGAATCATTTCGGCAGGGGAAAGTCCTCCAGAGGTGTTCAGGAGATACTTCCAATTTTTCCTTTCCCGTGGTTTTCTCTTCCTAATAGGATTTCCTTTGGCTTGCTGAAAGCCAGCTCAGCCTGCTTTGGAAGGGCATCAACTCCAAGGACGAGGGAGAGAAGTCGGTGGATGGGCTTTCAGGAAAGGCTCCTCATGACTTGCGTGTGTGGGGTCCTGTACCGGGCAGTGTTGAACCTGATGCCCTCAACAATCTTAATCTTAGTCCCTTGTTGATGAGATAGGAGCCTTCATAAGCCTTCATGTTTGGATAGTGCCTCCTGGTTTACAAAGAGCTTTCTAGCACATTATCTTACTTTGGCATCACATTAAGCCCCAGAGACGAAGGAGGAGGAGGAAGGAAAGGAGCTAGCAGGAACCGAGGGAGTTCAGAGACAGGGGAGGTTATTTCCAGCTGAGAGAGGAGCACAAGGGGCCTTGCTGAGGAAGTGGCATTTGAGATGGGCTTGCAGAGGACCGGATCCCAGGGGGAGGCCACGTCGTGGGCAAAGGCACAGAGGGGTGAAACACTGGTGCGTCTTTGGGACTGGGAGGTGAGGTCAGCTTGGCTGGAGCACAGACTGCATGCAGGAGAACAGTGGAAGCCGGGCAGAAAGATCGAGTGGGTGCGGAAGCACCATTGTTACTGTCTCATCCTCACTGCCCTCCCTGAAACTTCTTTCCAGATCACCTGCTAGAGGCCAGGCACTTTGCTGGGTGTGGGAGACACACACAATATCACACACGGTTCCTGCCCTTAAGGAGCTTACGGCCCCACTGAGGAGAAATCCCCACACTCGACGACCTTTAGCGAAATGTGTAGGAGCCGCTTGTAAAGTTCGCACTTCCTTTCAACGTGTGCGCGCTTTAATGCTCAAATCAGAAAAACAGAAGCCTCCCAACGTCCCCTTTCACGTGCATCTCCATCTCTCCCTTGAAAGGCCCTAGAATGGTCTCTGGGGAGACAGACTAAGCCCAGTGGTTACAGTCTCTGGAGTCTGAAGGCCTGGGTCGAAATCCGGGTTTTACCACTGATGATATATGACCTCTGTTGGAGTCTCCCGTTTTCTAGTGTTGGTTATCTTGTCTGTAAAACGGGTGCAAACGCTACCTGGTTGATTGGGTTGTCATGAGTATCAGTTGGGACAACGCAGGGACGTTCTTAGTGCCATGCGTGGCATGCAATGAACACTCAGTATAATGCTAACAAAGAAAAAAGATACTGGGGCACGTGGGTGGCTCAGTTGGTTAAGCGTCTGCTTTCGGCTCAGGTCATGATTCCAGGGTCCTGGGATCGAGTCCTGCACCCGGCTGGCTCCTTGCTCCGCTGGAATCCTGCTTCTCCCTCTGTCTGCCGCTCCCGCCCTACTTGTGCTCTCTTGCTTTCTCTCTCTGACAAACAAATAAATGAAATCTAAAAAAAAAAGAAAAGAAAAGAAAAGAAAAGAGATAAAAGCAAAATGATGCTATTGGCCGTGGCTTATGTAGCCTGCTGAACAGGAGTTGGGTCTCTGAGTGGGGAGAGCCCCAAGCAGAAAGCTGGTGGTCCAGATCCTTGGCGACATCTCTTGGCTTGGAGAGTAGAGATTTCTTAGTAAGTCAGGTGTTTCTTGGAGACACACGCCGAACGATCACCCTCTTCGGCAGTACCTGGAACGCAGGGAGCCTGTTTGGACTCTGTCACCACGGACTGTCACAGCCCGTTCTGGTGCGGTGTGTTTCCAGCGGCCAAGCCGATGCCAGTGTCGGGGGGAGTGCGGGGTCACTGTGCCAGGAGCCCAGCTCTGGGGCAGCAGACCCTGGATTGCTCTGAAGTGCGCGGACCTCAGGAGCGCTTCCTTCCGTTATGTGACTCTGCGCACCCTCACACACAGTGCTTTTCCTCTCTCAAATATGTCAGGCCTCGAGAATCAGCCGTGTTTATCAGATAGCCTTTGTTCTCCCCTTCTCGGGTAGGAAGCTCGTTAGACACCAGCACGAACAATCACCCTTCCATCTGGAGTTTAAATCGTCCCCTGAGGACCAGGGATATGTCCTCAGGGGGTCATGTTGGGAGGTGCAGCCCTACTCAGGGTGGCTCAGCTACCAGGTCAGGTCCCAGGCGAGGCGGGGCTCACGATCAAATAGCCCTCTGCGTGCCAAGGACTTGGGGTTCCCCGAGGTGAATGCTTTCCCTCTGTGACCAAATTTCACAGGAGATGAGAAGTTGGGGTTCATGCGTATATTACTGCACAGGGTGCTGCCTCGAACCCTCGATGACCCTGTCTCCTCTGACCTCTCCCGTGCCCACACCTGCAGAGGGGTCCTTGGCTTGCATGGGAGAAACAGGACGGACACAGTGAGTGGAGCCACCCCTCCCCTGGAAAAAGAGGCCCCTTTGGGGACCGCAGCAGGTGGTCCTTGGCCCTCGGGGACAACCAGTCCTGGAGTGGCTCTCTGTGGGGAATGGATGGGCATGGAACTTGAAAGAGGGACCCCGTACGCGAAGGCCTCTGGGTACTCAGGGCAAGCAGGACCCCTGCGACAGGCTCCAGTGTGACCAGGGCTGTGCTGGCCCCGAGCTCTCCTGGGCGACGGTGGTCCTTCCCGGGCGGGCCCCGGGAGCCCACAGAGACGGTGGAGGGCCTCAGGTCCCCGTGTCCCAGTGGGCTCCACTCCGCTGGGTCCCACCATGTCTCAGCCAGGTGGCTTCGTCAGTCTACCAAGGCTATCCGGGCCTCAGCTTTCTTATTTGTAGTATTTATTTTTATGGGGCTCGGAATAACACTTACCTTCCAGAGGCTGCCGTGAGAGCTAAGGGAAAATCACTTGTCAGGGGCGGCCCGGTGCCTCCGTCTAATGCGCGCCTGAGGAATGGTCTCTGGGTGCTTCGAACCACAAGCCGCTCTAGAGAAACGGAGACTCCGGGCCTGTCTGAGCCTCAGAACATCCCGGGGCAGAGCACCCAGAGCGCTGGGACAAGACGCTTTCACCTCCGCGGCTCCCGCCTGGCCTTCCTCTAGGGCGGCAGCCGGGTGGAGGCAGAAGAGGCAGATTTTCGGGGGGCCACCGTGCGGGAAGACGCTTGCTGTCAAATGGCCTGCTCAGGGCCCGCACGCCGGTGTGACTCCGTTGTTTACTGCGACTTCTTCTCGAGACTTGCCCTGTGCCAGGCCAGCCTCAAAGCTGTCCTGCAGGCAAAGAAATGTTTGCACCGAGTTGAGCCTGAAAATAGGAAACATGACGGTCCAGAGTAGGGGCACCACGCTGGGTGCAGATACCCTAGAGTGCTCTCCAGGGGCACAGAGAGCTGTCTCCCTCCGGCAGCTCCCTCGTCCCCAGCCACGGACTCGGAGGCCAGAGGAGCCATCGGCGTGTAGATTTCCACGCGCGGTGCCCGCTGTACGGACGCTGTGCTGAGAGGCGCTGGGCACGGTGCCATCTCTACTTCAAACGGTGTCAGACTATAGGCAGTCTTCTTCCATTTGACTTTTCTACTCAGCAACGTTCCTAAGAGTCACAAAAGGAGATGAAGGGAGCTACAATTTGTTGTACTGTCATTTGTACTGCTTGCTAGGTAAAATGGTTAAATAAATCCAACGCACTCATCACTCAACGTCACCAATTATGAATACATGATCGGTCTTGTTTCATCTACCACCTTCCCTTCTCCCACCTCAGAATTATTTTTAAGAAAATCTCCAATATTATATTATTTCATCTGCCAATGTAAATCATACCTTTAAATTTACATTTTAAACTGTTCGTTGCTGGTGTGTAGAAATGCAAATGACTTTGAAACACAAGATCTAATAACGTTGCCAATCTCTGATTGTTTATAATGGTCTGTCTGTAGATTCAATTGAGTCTTCTGCATGGGCAATCATAATCATCTGCTAATACGGTTTTGTTTCTTTCTTTTTAATACTTGTGCCTTTTATTTATTTTTCCTGTCTTACTACTCTATGTCCTCCAGTTCAGTGTGGAAGAGAGCTGGTGATATCTTTGGGGTTTTTTTTTTTCCTGTTTTAATGGGAATGATTTGAATATTTCATACGAAGAATGATGCTAATTGCAGGTTTAATGGGTTAGTACATGAGGTTATGAAAGTTTGTTCCTTGTTATCCTGGTTTCCTAAGAGGATTTAAATTCCTTTTTTAAAGATTTATTTATTCATTTTAGAGAGGGAGAGAGAGAGAGTGATCGAGGAGGAGGGGCGGAGGGAGAGGGAGAGGGAGAGGATCTCAAGCAGACTCCACACCGAGTGTGGAGCCCGGCATGGGGCTTGATCTCACAACCCTGAGATTATGACCTGAGACAAAACCAAGAGTCTGTGGCCTAACTGACTGAGCCACCCAGGCGCCCCTTTAAAATTTTTAAAATTATGAATAGTTGTTGGATTTTATCAAAGCCTTTTTCTGTTTGTACTGAAAAGATGATATGGTGCTTTGGATACTTTTTGTGCCAAATTCTCAGATTATTTCAGCTTTAACTTTCTCTTATTCCAGCCACTGCTGCAGTGATCAATTTTGTGTGAGCTCTGACCAGCCTTTTGCAGGTGCCGTGGCAGCTCCTAACCTGGGGTTCCACCGCACGTTTCTACCCTTTTTGTTGATGCCATGGTGGGAGCCAGTCTGGGAACCACTTGGCACTCACCAAAATTTATTCACTGAGACAAAAGATTTGTCTTTCTCCTGTATGGACAGTACTGAGATGCATTTTATGCGACAATTTAAAGAGTCCAGGGGGATTACGTCACCTATGCAGTGGCCAGCCTGATAACTTATCTTTTTATTAGTTCTCCTTCCCTTCTGACTTGCCTTTCTTCCTGCCCTTTGCTTCTGCTCCTTGGCTCTCTCTCACTCCTCAGAAAGTTCCTCATACCTCAGCCTTTGTTTCTAAAGAATTTGGGTTTAAGATCTGGTGTTTCTCCTTTAATCTATTAATGTGTTGAATTATACTTATAACGTTTCTGATGTTAAATTGCCCTTGCATTTCTTTGGGTTGACCAGCCTGATCACAAAGTGATATTTAAAAAAAATATTTCTGGAGTCTGTTTGCTAACATTTGGATTAGAAATCTCACATCTGTATTCATGAGTAAGATTGGAGTGTATTTTTTCTTTGTTAAACTCTCCTTGTCTGGTTTTGGTGTCAGTGTTATATAAACCTCATAAAATGAGTTGTAGAGTGTTCTTTTTTTTTTTTTTTCCTGTTCCCTGGGAAAGATGTTTGAAGATAAGAAAGGTCCATTCCTTGAAAGTTTGTAAAATGTACCTGTAAAATTATCTGGGCCTGGTGTTTATTTTCAGAAGGATTTCTATTGCTGATTAAATTTCCTCAGTGGTTATAAGATTATACAGGGTTTCTATTTCTCCTTGAGTCAGTTTCGGTCACTTACTTTTTCTAGGAATGTATACATTTTAATCTATACTTTCAAATTTATTAACATTAAATTTAAATTTAATTTAAAAATTTTAACATTAAATATTCACTAATAATTTTCAATTTCTGTGATAGTGCTATAGATTTCCTTTCATTCCTACTTTAATTTGCATGTTCTTTTTTCTGGTTGGTCTTGCTACTGGTTTACCTGTGTAGTCTTTTCAAAAAAGCCCCCCAAAAAACAAAAAACCCAAACTTTCAGCTTTGTTGATCCTTTCCATTATGTTTTTGTCTTACAGCCTGTCAGCGTTATTCTTCTGTTCTCTTCATCACTTTTTCAATTGGTTGCTCAACTCATTAATTTTAAATCTTTATTCTGTCCTAATATAAGTGTTTACAAGTATAAATTTCCTTTGAAGTATTGTTTTCATTGCATCTGTAAGTTTTGATATGTAGCATTATTGTTATGTTTGAGTTCTATGTATTTTTATTTTTTTATTTTTATTTTTATTTCTTTTTTTTTTTTAAGATTTTATTTATTTATTTGACAGAGATAGAGATAGCCAGTGAGAGAGGGAACACAAGCAGGGGGAGTGGGAGAGGAAGAAGCAGGCTCATAGCGGAGGAGCCTGATGTGGGGCTCGATCCCAGAATGCCGAGATCACGCCCTGAGCCGAAGGCGGACGCTTAACCGCTGTGCCACCCAGGCGCCCCAAGAGTTCTATGTATTTTTAAGTTTCCATTTGGTACCTCTTTTTCCCATGAGTAATTTATAAGTTTTTTTAAAAAAAATTCCCAGTTTGTTTTAAAAGTTATCTTTTTGTTATTGAGGCTTAACTTAATTGTGTTATAGTTAGAGAATATCTTCTCTATGACACTTTGTTGAGACTTATTCTTTAACACACATGCATGTGTGGCATTATAAAAATAAGTGTTCCATGTTTGAGACACTTATTTGCTAATTATGGGAAGCAGGTCTCTAAATATGTGTTTACATCAAGTTTGTCAATGAGTTGTTCAGATCTGCATTTTTTACTTTTTTGTTTGCTTGATCAATTAATCATTACAGGGGTGGATTTGTCAATACCTTTTGGTACTTCCATCAATTTTTGGTCTGGACAATTGATATTATTTCATTGAATAGGTACTAATTTAGTATTATGATAACACGTAGGTTGGTCAGGTTGTGTAGCAGTCTGCCCTTCACTACATTGTAGCGACACCATATAATTGCCTACCTGTGTCTATATTGCCCACAGGCTGTCAGTCCTGGGAATTCCGGCAACAATTCTGTCTGACTCACCCAGCGCAGTGCTCAATGAATAATTGTCAAATGAATGGATGCATGAATGAATTGAACTCAACCCCACCAGTATGGCAAATGATTAATACTGAGTTCTGTTTACCGGGATCTCTCGCTTTATGCCAAGTCCTAATATGTGTCAGAATGTGTCCCCAATGCATCAGAGCCTAGGCTGCAAATATCTACATCTTGGTTTAGTGATCCTCCTTATTTTACAAAGGACTAATCTGCTGAGGACTCCTGCTGGCTCTAGAATTTTCGTGGTGACTCTGTTTTCACTTGGTTGGTAATCACTCTTCCTACCCCCTTTGCTTCTGGAGACTTTTTTGCCTTGGAGAGAACACAGGGTCAACAGGTTCTCTCCTTCCCTCGAGGTAAAATCAAAGTGCTAATGAAGGAAAAGAGAGAGAGTAGCTTTTATAAGGGGCAGCAGGAAGGCCCCCTTCCCATGTGTGTCTGGAGAATCTGAGATTAGGTTGGGAGTTTGCTATGAAAGGATCTGAAAGACTTTAGTTGGCTTTAAAAGAATAAAGCCGTAAAGCCGTATTTGTTGCCAAGAGGACTGACTAAATGAAAACTCCTCCCTCAGGCTCAACTGCAGACTCGGAGAGGTGGGCAACTATGTTCAGTCCATCAGACAAAAACACTTTCATCCGGCACCTGTTGTACACCGGGCGCTGTGCTCAGCATGATGGTTGCAAAGGGGCACGTGACTCTTTAAGGCTCTGCAGGTCTTTGTGGGCGACAGGCTGCATACGGTGACTAGCGATTCCGGTGAGTCTCACGCACCCGCCCTGCGGGGGGCATTGGAGGCTCCCCTGGACGGAGGGCCAGAGCAAGCTCAACAAAAGCCGTTTCTTTTCTTACTTGTGGCATCACTCATTTACATTCATTATCTCTTTTGTTCCTCCCAACTGCCCTCAGAGTTAACGCTTACTGATCCATTTTGTTGATCGGCAAGCTGAGACTCAGAGAGGGACTCGCCACACTTACGGCTTGACTGCAACGCGGTCAGTAAGGCGATAAAGCCATCTAGCACTCACCAGGCTCCCGCTATGTCGCAGGCGCTGTTCTAATTGTTTGAATACATCGCTGCCTTTAATTCTCCAAAAGAACCCTGCGAGTGTTGGGGACCTTTAATCCCCGCTTTGCAGATGATCAAATTGATGCACGGGGAGATTTAAAGAGGTTAGCAAGGCTCACAGAGGCTGGAGGTGGGATTTGAGCCCGCAGAGTCTGGCTCTGGGACTTACATTGTAACCCCTACAGAAGCGACTTGATTTGATACAATAATCTCGGACTTGGAACCCTACGACTCCATTTGGAGTCCCAAGTCTACCTCTGACCTTCCTGCTACTAAAGTGGCGTCCATGCACCAGCATTCGCATTGTTCGGGAGCTGCTAGAAATGCAGGATCTGAGCTCCAGGTCAGACCTATGGGGTCAGTATCCTCATTGGGCCTGAATCTACAGATGATTCATCTGCTCATCCCTTGACACTGAAGCACCGTCTTATCAGCTTGGTCCGAAAAAGATCCCACAGGATCTCTCTCGGCCTCAGTTTCTCCAACAGTAAAATGAGGGCGGCATGTGCGTCCGCTCCCTCTCAGGGCTGCTGTGCAGATCAAAAGGCAGGAGGGATGTGGAGAGGCGTTGTAAACTGCACGGCATTCTACGAAGGTCAAAGCCGAACAGTGAACCAGAGCATTAAAGCTTTAGAGACAATTCACAAACAGATAATGCCTTTTATCCGCTTGGCCTGGCCGTGCAGGAACTCGCAGTGCGGCGTGTTATGCAAAATAACCAGACAGAAGAAATGCCTTTTACAAGCGGTTCCTGGAAATTTCGAGCTTTATCAAGGAATTTGGTTTCTCCAGTTCACTGCCTAGCAAAAATAGCTGAGACTTAATAGGGTCCAGATGTCGACGCAGCCACTCACCTTCCCCATTGCATGGATGCGTTTCATACTGAATTTCACCTAAGGAATTTTAGAGTTTAAAGATAATCAAAAACACGGCTAGCTTCCCTTTGGGATTCTTGCTGATTTGGGAGATCAAAGATGTCCTAACAACACAACGAATGTCCACGAAGTTAGGTTTCTTTGCCGGCTAATGAAAAGACTAACTCAGTGTAGCAATGGTCATTTTAGCGCTTTTGTCCCAGGTCTGCTCGAAGGCTCTTCTCTTCTCACATATTTTTATAATTGGTACCCACCCCCCCACGGCCTTCCTCCCCTCATGCTCTCAGTGAACGTGGTCGGTGTGCTAACAACATTAGCTTCTGTTTCAAATACAATTAAATGGTTGCCCTTGCTGGTTAATTCTTGGCATACCTAAAAAATACTTTCTCCGCGTCTAGGAAAAGTATGAGATGTTTAAATTCCAAACAATGAACGACTCCCAAGGGCATCTCACATGGAGTTCGGTGGGATGGGAATCTGGCCCAAAGGAAAGGCACCCCCCCCCTCCCGACAGTGGCCCCTCGGTTTTTCCGGAGGCGGCCTGATTTGACTTTCTGTGAGGGGCTGAGAAATAACATAACTCTTGACTTTCGAGAGAGCCCCGCACTCTCGTAGCCCCACATCCAGAGACCAGGCTGTTTTCATTACACACTCACTGGAGTGCATGGGCTCTGCGGCGGGTCTCCGGGGATCGCACAAACCCCAGAGCAGGAATGGCAGAAATTTGACTTCCAGAGCCTGCTGCCCCTCTTCTATTTGCTCTTGGACCTTTTCCCCCTTCTCTAAAGAAACTACCAAGGGAAATAGTCTCAAATCGTTTTAAAGGGCCAGGCAAGAGGGACATAACCTCGGTGAGACTTTCTTCCCTCTCAGGTCAGGGTATCTTGTGGGCATGGCCATTTGCCCCCAAGACAGAGGCAGGAAAATGGGAAGCTTACTTACCATTTGGGTCCGGGTTTGCTCTGCCACTTCGCTCACACCGACGCTCGGCACTACCTCAACAGCTTGCATTCTGTTTCTGCTATTGTGAAAAGGGGCAGCCGCATCTCGGAGCGTGCTCCTGCTGATGCCGCCGGCCTCTGGCTCATGCTACTGGTAATCCGAGGATTTCTCTAAAAAGACAGTGTTTCCCTCCAGGTAGGAAGCCACCACTGTCAAGCTTTATTTTGAGTTATACGATCTGGAAAATATTTAAGAAGGAAAATAAAGAGTTGGTCTATTTAAGGAGCAGGCTAGATCATGCTGAGAACCCGGGTCTGCCCCAGGAGCTGCTCTCAGTGGGAGTTTCAGACCCACTGAATTCTTTTCAACCAGTATGTACTGCATTCCGGCTCGGGCGCGCACCCGGCAGTTACAGGAGGGAACGAGCCAGACCTGTCCTTACGGCCAAGGGACTGAAGAAAGTTAGTGGGAGAAAAGAAGTAATTGAATGGAATAGGGTGATAAATGCCACGGGGAGGGAAACATAGGTGCTCAGAACACCTGCTGAGACCTGAAAGGTGGGGGAAAGTTTCCCAGAGGCAGTGATATTCAAGATGGGATCTCAGCGACAAATGAGACAGACTGGGGGACACAGGTGCAGACACCTGGAGGTGAGACGAAGCAGGACTTGTTCTGGGAGGTGAGAGAAGTGCCATGAGGTGGGGCAGGGCTTGGGGAGAGGGGACCGTGACAGCACATGAGGTCCAGGAGAGGGCAGGTCCTCTCTGAGAGGGTTGTAGCCCAGTTTAGGGAGTTTGGATAAATCTGAGGACAGTTGGGAGCCATTGAAGAATATAAAGCAGCAGAGTAACGTTATCAAGTTTCTATTTTTTTTTAAAAGATTTTTTATTTATTTATTCGACAGAGATAGAGACAGCCAGCGAGAGAGGGAACACAAGCAGGGGGAGTGGGAGAGGAAGAAGCAGGCTCACAGCAGAAGAGCCTGATGTGGGGCTCGATCCCATAATGCCAGGATCACGCCCTGAGCCGAAGGCAGACGCTCAACCGCTGTGCCACCCAGGCGCCCCTCAAGTTTCTATTTTACCCAGACCATGGCTTCCGTGAGCTCAGCTTACAAGCAAGTTCTCCATGAGCCCCAAAAGGCCCCTCTGCTCCTAATCCCAGCTCTTATCCCCACTGGATGGCGACTGACTCTTCTCCAATTTGTATGCGTCTCAAGGCCAGGGACTGGATCGGCTCACCCCAACCCCTCTGGCCCCAACAAAGTGCCTGCGTGAGATAGGAGTTCAATACATGTGTTCTGAACTTTAAATTTAAAAGGAGAGAGAGAAGAGCACACAGCTCCGACAAGAGTACCAGGCATGAGTCTGAGCCCTTTGCTATCGTCACGTCCTTAAATCTCTACAACAATCCCATGAAGTAGGTACCATTTTTGCCTCTATTGACTGAGGAGAAACCAAGGCACAGAGAGGTTAAGTCACTTGCCCAGGGTCGCACAGATAGTCGATAGCTGACTTTTGGGAGCAGAGCTTACATTGCCTGGAGGTAGGGTCTGTCCTCCTCTGACGAAAGAAACTCTCACCAGGCTGCTAGCTGCTTACCCGACAAGTCGCCAAGTGTCCATGCGATATTCCGAATTCTCTCTCTGCCGTGCCCTCCTCCCGTCCGCGTCGAGGGCCCCCACCCCGGGCTGTCTCCGGTACCACAGGAGAGAGGGAGCCACGCGGTTTCCTGGACGGGACATGGCGCCCTCAGCAAGGCCTCTCAGAGAAGCAGGGCCCCTCTCTCTGACACGCTTAAATAGAATGAAAGGCTTTTGAAGAGGGAGGTGTGAGAGGCCCTGTGCCCAGCTCTGACCTGCCGAGCAAAGCCAGCACAACCACAGACGGTAGAACTGTAGGGCTGGAAGGACCAGGCGGGATTCCCTCAAGTCCCGAGGTTATTCGAGTCCTCTGCCTCCACACAGGCAGCCTGCGATCTCCCCAGGGGCCACCTCATTATTCCTCCAGGCCTCCTCTTGCACCTCCACGCCTTTGCTCATTCTGTTCCTTCTACCCGGAACACCTTCTTGCCCCGTGTGACTCATTCTTACCTGTCCTTTGAGAGTCAGTTCAAATGCTTGTTGATTCCTTCATCGTGCCACTGTCATCCCTTGCTGGGGACTCTTAATTGCCCGGGACAGCCTCCTAACTGGCTTCTCCTTTCCTCTCCTGCCCCTACACTTGACTCTCCACACGGCAGCCCAAGGGATCAACGAAGCCTCTCTCCTTGACCAAGCTCTAGCCAGGCTCCCCTCAGCCTGCTGCCCTGCCCTTGAGTTGCTGAGCCCAGTTTCAGCAAAGAATCCTGCGAAGTCAGTTCAGCAAGAGTCCTCCCACCCTTAATATCTGATCAAATTCCTTATCACCCACTCCACTCTTATCCTACCTGATCTAAGTGGTCAGGCTGCCTGGAGTGAGAATCCTGGTAGGCCACGTCAGCAAGAGTCCCCGCCGTTGACATCTCCTTCAGCGATTTCCATCCACTGACCCCCTCACTCCGCTCCTCGGCTCTAAATCCCCGCTCGTCCCTGCTGTGTCTGGAGTTGAGTTCCATCCCTTCCCCTACTGCAATGGTCTTGAATAAAGTCTTCCTTATCATTTTAACAAGTATCAGAAGAATTTTTCTCTAACAGCATCCTGTTGAGATATGAAGTCAGTCCTCTGATAAAATCCAAAGTCCTTACCATGATCCCCTGAGGGCTAGTCCCCGCGAGGCCTCTGACGGCATCCTTACTCACTCGTTTCGGCCATGCTGGGCTCTGCTCTTCCTTGGGTCCTCACCTTTCCACTTTTACACTTGCCCTTGCTTCTTCCTGGAATATGCTTCTCCAGCTCTTCTCATGGTCACTCCCTCGCTTTTATTCAGGCCTCTGGTCAAATGCCACCACCTCAGAGCAGCCTTCCCTGGTTTCCCATCTCACCCAGAGCCCCTGCGACTCTCTAATCCCTTACCTCTCCTTTGTTTCCCTCACATTACATATCTGTATCTGCATTATCTTATGGCACTGTGTTATTGTCCGTCCTCCCAGGAGGGCAGGAATTCATCTGCCTGGCTCACATGTGTATCAGTAGAGCCTAGAAAAAAATGTCTGGATTGTAGTAGATGGCCATTAAATGTGTGTTGATAAGTCATTCAACAAATGTATTTGAGCACTGCCCCAGGTAGGGAGGTGGCAGGAAACAGAATTATGTTGTACCCAGATGACTCAAACGAAGCACCTTCTAGAGGACTCTGGTTTCAAAACAGGGTGGGAGTGGAGAAGAGACACCCTGGGGTCTCCCTACTCTCTCTCTCTCTGATTACCATGGCCCTAACCCAGCCAGTGATAAAGCCCCAGCAAAGCAATCCACAGCACTTGGTCTTCTGGAGCAAAGAGGAAGACACAGAAGGGGCGTGGGGCCTGGGGGTGAATTCAGAATAACCAACTAAAGCACCCAGTCTATACCAGGCCCTCTGCTTGGCACTAGGGATACAGGATAGAGTAAGACAATTTCTTCCTTCTCTTGCCTATGGAAAAGCCTCCTTTGATACATTCTGAGAAGAATTACAGACCCTTCTACAATGTTCTCAGAGCACTCAGAACATCTCCGTCAGCAGATTTTGCCTTACATACTAGATTACATCTATGTGTCTACTAGTCACATTTTCTCCAGTGTGAGCTCACTGAACTCAAGGGACTAGATTTTATTCACTGGATCAGCTGGTTACTGCCACACTCATGCTGCATAACAACCATACAGTCCGTTGAAATCTTTAATTAACCCAATAATGACCTTTCTTGAGTCAGCTGGACATCACTCACTCTGAGAATTGTCAGCAAACCCACACCTAACGCTGAACTTTCATGTTCCTGTAAGGGTTCCACTTGCCCAGAAGTCACACCATCCAGGAGACCAATCCCTGATTGCTACATGACTCAAATAGTTCCCTTGTTCATTTTTAATTATTCTATTCCTTGTTCATTTTCTATAAAAACTTGCCATTTTTTCCCTGCTTTGTAGTTCTCTGGACCCTTGAGAATGGAGAATGCTGGCTCCATGAAATGTTAAATAAAGTTTGTTCTAGCACCTAAATAGTCATTTTTTTTTTTAAAGCAAGCTTCGATAACCTACAATAAGCACTTACGTAGCTCACACAGCCGGGTGTTGTCGGGGGGCTGCTCATAGAGCCTGGGCTTGGTGAGATAGCTCTGGTCTGCCCACTGTCTTTGGACCACAGACTAGCCTAGCTCTGGGATGCGCTTCTCATAGCCATGGCAGAGGTGCTGGAGGGTAAACAGAAAAACATAAGCCCCTTTAGCGCCCGGGTTTGAAACTAGCACCCCTTCACGTCTGCTGTATTTTACTGGACTTAGCAAGTCACAAGGTCAAACCCAAACTGCAGAGGCAGAAGAATCCACTCTACGTCTTGAGCAGAATGAAGCACCAAGTCACATGGCAAAGGGCAGGATGACGGGACAAATTAGGATGTGGCGGTCTCCGCCACATCAACGTTTGTCTCTACCGTGCCATCTTGATGTATGTATGTATTCGGTAGTGCTGCTGGCTTGAAATGAGAAAATGAAGACAAGAATGATCAAGTCACTTGCCCAATAAGTTGACCATGATCAGTACAGGGAGACAGAAAGTGTATGGTAGGAAGGATTCAGTAAGAAACTTAAAGCTGGAAAGTGTCTGCCCAATGGTTTAGAACGTCCTCATTCTCAGGAATCTGAGAGATGAAATCACTCACTCAGGGTCATGCCGCTCATCTGTAACAGAGTTTGCCCTCCAGCGCAAATGTCCCGAGCTCTTCTGAGCTCCTCGGGCGTGTTGGGAACCCGTGAGCTGTAGCTAGTTGAGGCTCATTATTAGTGGGATGGGGATGGGGGTTTTCCCTCTCTTCACTGTTCTTTCAGAAACTAGCATACAAACAGGGACTCAAAGTCGAAGCACTTAAATACTAAAACTCAAGCAATACGGTTAGAGGATGCCCATCTTGGCAGTGTGAAAGTCTGCTTTTCTGGAAAATGTTCCACTTACAAGATCAAAAGAACTCTTTCCCCTAGGCAGACCCCCAATATAACCCTAGTTCCACAACCTTATTGATGGAGGCTGGATCTGGCAGAGTTTATTATTAAATTCTCTTACTGTTAGTCAGCCAAGCACACTCAGAGAGTTGAGGATAATGCATAAAAGAGTCCTTTATTTTACGTTCAAGTCCCATCTTCCAGCACCCACAGAGTGCACGTGGCATGGGAGGCTTTGGAAGGGGTTCTGCTTCTTTTTCACTCTGCCTCCAACTTCCCATGGGCCTAGAAACCTTTATCTCACCTGACCAGGTGTCTTCGCTTCTCATGGGGACTAGAAGATAAAAACGTCCTTTTAAAACCTTTCCTCTCTTTAGACTTGTGGATAGAACGTTTGTCAGGCATTTATAGCATTTATGCTGATGTTATGCTGAAAAGAGTTCCTGGCTCTTCCTCTGCTTTACCAAAAGTCCTCTTTTTATTTTGGCTGTATTTAAAGGCATAACTAAGCTTTAATATCACAAGCGTAAGTGTGGGTGTGGAGCCAGGCCAGAGTGGTATTGGAAGTTGTGGTGATGATGGTGATAATAATGGCAGTGGTGGTGATGGTGGGAAGTGACAGTGTGATGGTGGTGATGGTGGAGGTGATGGTGGTGATGGTGGAGTTGATGTGGTGATGGTGGAGGTGATGATGGTGATGGTGGAGTTGATGTGGTGATGGTGGAGGTGATGGTGGTGATGGTGATGGTGGAAAGTGATAGTGTGAAGGTGGTGATGGTGAAGGTGATGGTAGTGATGGTGGAGGTGATGATGGTGATGGTGGAGTTGATGTGGTGATGGTGGAGGTGATGTGGTGATGGTGGAAAGTGATAGTGTGATGGTGGTGATGGTGAAGGTGATGGTAGTGATGGTGGAGGTGATGGTGGTGATGGTGGAGTTGATGTGGTGATGGTGATGGTGGTGATGGTGGAGTTGATGTGGTGATCGTGGAGGTGATGGTGGTGATGGTGGAGTTGATGTGGTGATGGTGGTGATGGTGGAATTGATGTGGTGATGGTGGAGGTGATGATGGTGATGGTGGAGTTGATGTGGTAATGGTGGAGGTGATGGTGGTGATGGTGGAGTTGATGTGGTGATGGTGGAGTTGATGTGGTGATGGTGGAGGTGATGTGGTGATGATGGAGGTGCTTGTGGAGGTGATGGTGGTACCAGTGGTGATGCTGGTAATGATTGGGGTTGGTTGTTGTTGGTGGTACATCTGTGTCACTAATTAGTGGGGTAACAAACGTCAACATTTTTCTACTTTTGGTGTGGATATCATGGTCTTGCTTTCACACTGTATCACTTAAAAAAGAGTCATACTCTCAATAATCATTTGTTGTTACCAGCTATGCCTTTAATTACAGTCAATTATGTCCATAAATTACTTGAAAACTTACTGGAAAGCTGCCAGTTTGGGAGAATATGCATGGGGAATCTGGTTCCTTGTTGAACATCTTTCAGTCTCTATTTCTTTATGAGCAGTCCGGCCTCATGCCTGTCAGCGCATGGAACGAACCCGACAATGTGTGTGAAAGGTCACTATTTGCTTAGCATCTACTCAGTGATTGTACTGGAAACTCACACACGTTACTGGTAATGCTAAAACAACCCTGTAGACATTGTCTTGTCCTGTTTATTTATTTTCACTTTGATTCAGAAAAGATTTTCAGTTTTACCAGTATGTTTATATTATATAAAATGGCATTGCTTTAAAGATTAGATAAAACAAAACAATGGGGTGCCTCAGTGGCTCAATCAGTTAAGTGATCAACTCTTGATTTTGGCTCAGGTCATGGTCTCTGGGTTGTGGGTTCGAGCTCTCTGTTGGGCTCCATGCTGGGTGTGGAGCCTGCTTGAGATTCTCTCTCTCTCCCCCTCGGCTCATCCCTCTTAACCTACCTGCCCCGCCACTCTTGCTATCTCTCTCTTTAATTTAAAAAAAATTAAAAATTAGGTAAACAAACACAAAACAAAACAAGAACGTAGCCCGCAGTAGAGCCAGCAGAATGGCTGGAAGTCTAGCACAACAACTTCCTTGTAATTTCCTCCTCATACGTGTGTTATCCTCACATTGCCAGGGCCACAAATTGGACACGTCTTTCCAGCAGCTATTTTGGAAAGGAAGAGTTGGCTGGTGACACAACTCAATCTCCTTCAGAGAATAGCCTACTGGTTGTTTGGTAGGTCAGAAGTCCTGTAGGTGCCCTGCAGGCCACCTTCCCAGTGACTGGAGAGCCAGCTGGGAACCAGAGCCTCTCTGCATATGACACCTTTGCTTGTCTCACTGCCTTGTGTTCCGTTCCTTCACTCTGTGAAGGCAGCAGCAGATGTTATGGACTGGGGCCACATGGGGCTGGTTCGAACTCACCTTTAAAAAGAGAAGCCCCTAGCCAGCTTGTGTACACAAGGCAAGCAATCTGAGACCTGTAAGAGGTTGGGTGCTTAGGATTTGTTCTCAAGCTTGGGGTAAGACACACACAGCCACCCATCCTTGTTACTGGGAGTTTGTGGTTGCCTCGAGCAGTGTCCTCGTACAGAAGCCAACTCAACTGCTAGAGAAGACTCACAGCAGGGGGAACGTGTGGAGGGTGAGGCCGGTGAGAGGGAAGAGAGGACCTGGGTAGGGGAATGAGTGGGACTCTCCCTTCTCTCCATTCTGAGGGATACGAATGTGTAATAGCCTTTCCCACTAATCCCTAGAAATCCTAATACTTGTGGAACGAGAATTTCTCACTTATAGGAGAAGACTGGAACCTTCTGGGTGATGTGTGAAGGCACATGCTAAATGATGCATTAGCAGATGAGAAAGAGATCCCAGAGGTGGGAGATGCCAGTGCTCTGTGCTTCATGTCTTCTTGTTTAGAATTCTTTTTTGGAGATATGATATGATCTCCAGGTTCTGTCAGCTTGAGATGAGGGAAATCCTTGTGTTCTCTATGCACATGGAATTTTATCCCTCTTCCCTGATGCCTTGGTCTCCCTTCTTTCTGACATGTCCACGGAGAGGTGAGTGTGCTTGGATGACAACAAGGCACTGGTGTGTACCAGAGAGTTACTCCGTGCCAGACACCACGCTGATGGCTGCATTGTGTCACCTCCTTTCTCATCCTAACAACAGCCATTCTCGGGGTGCCTGGGTGGCTCAGTCATTAAGCATCTGCCTTCGGCTCAGGTCATGATCCCAGAGTCTTGGGATCGAGCCCTGCATCGGTCTCCCTGCTCAGTGGGAAGCCTGCTTCTCCCTCTCCTACTCCCCCTGCTTGTGTTCCCTATCTTGCTGTCAAAGAACAAATAAAATCTTAAAAAAAAAACCCAGAACCATTATCATCTCCAAGTGTACATGAGCAAAGTAAGACATAGGGAGGTTGTAGAAACTGTGTAATGTCGTATGGCTTAGATGTAGCATGGTTGAGATTTGAACCCAAGACTGTCTGATTCCAGAGCTCACAGGCTGAACCACTAGTATTTCCAGTCTCCTCTAGAAATAGAAATAGTAGGTTGGTGTAATACAGGAGTCACAACCTTGAGTTTGCTGGTGGTTCTGCCATGGACAGCTGTGAGACCCTTGGGGAGGATGCCACGTCTCTAGGACTCAAATCCCTCCACTTTAGGAGAGCACTGTTATTCTAGATATTCCCCAAGGTACCTTCCAACCATTGGTGGTTCTAGAATGATGTCTATGATCAAGAGCTAAAATAAATTATTGCCTTTTTTTAAATGGGCCTGGCTTCTTAGAAAGAAGCATTGGCTTGAGATTAGGATTGTGATCTCATTAGAAGGCTGATATTCAGCATGGCGTTTTATGGGCTTTGGAGTCTTTGGACCAAGATCCAAATCCTGGCTCCATCAGGAGTTTTCTGCAAGTCATTTTATCTCTCTAAGCCTCAGCTTCCTGACCTGTAAAAGGAGGATAATAAACCTTTCCTACAGAAGATCCGTGAATACCTCAATTATAAAAGCAAGCACAGTATTGTGTCCTCCTTGAAGGTGGGACCGTGCCTTATTTATTTTGAGGGCATGGGATTGGGGCATGGGATTGGGGTTGGATTGATTTCAAAAGGGAGAAAAAGGCAAGCCTGCCTTTGTGTGAAAGACAGAACAAAACAAAAGCAAAAACACAAACACAACAACCGAGGTGTGTGTTGCCTTTGTTGGAGGTGGGCAGGGTGCATTTCCCAGCTCCAATATCTCCTGTTGGCCAGGATTTGACTTGTCCTCAGAAGACCATCCTCAGTACAGAGGACTATGTTATCTCCTGCTACACCAACTGGATCGTGCTCACGGAAAGGGACGTAGCATGCAATGTCTCTGGCTTTGATGGTGAAAGAAGGATTTGGGGTGGACTGGTCCTTCTTTGACCTTATATCTGGTGGCCATGTTGTGCTTACTAGTCTCCCTTCCACACACACATGCACACGAGTTTACTTGGGTGGGTTTTCTCCTCTGGGTTCCCCATATTGAGATGTCATCTTGGGAGACAACCTGCTCTGGAGTCAGGACGCTGTCAGTTACCAACTTTCTTTCTCAACCACAAAAGGGGGTGATGAGGGTACCTGCCTCCCAGGGCTGTTGTGACGAGTAAATGAATCCCAGTATATGGCGAGGGCCCAATAAGTGATAACTACTTTTGTTGTGGGTCCCCTCTGCCTGCCACTGGGAACTCGTCGTCACTAAGTGGATAGAGTGATGGGGAGAAAAGGAATGAGAGCTGAGGCTTTCTTTTAAGCTGCGCCAAGCACTCTGACCTAGACTTGAATTTGCAGTTTAACTTAGAAATGTTGAGCTCTGTAAATGCATCCACAACTTTTAACTGGAACCATTGGCATTTCAGACCTGGCATGGACTTAGCGATCCTATATTCTGACTTCCTTTTGGCGTTGGGGGAAGTGAGTGACAGACCAAACAATCAACAACAAAAAAACCAAAAAGAAAAAAAAAAAGAGAAAGAAAAACCCCACCAAAACCAAAACAAGTATAGTGATTTACACAAGATATGTTTGTTTGTTTGTTTGTTTTCACATGAACATCAGCAGCTCTGGGCTGAAATAATAGCTCCTTGATCATCAGTGAAATGAAGCTCCTTTCAGCATGTTGCTCTCTCATCGTCAATAAGACTTCCACTTTGGAGTCCAGAGACCACAAGATAGCTGCTCCAGCTCCAGCTATTGCACCTTTAATCCAGCCTCCAAGAAGGAAGAAAGGGAGAAAGAATGGCACAAACATTCCACTTACGTATACATCATGGATGTTACATAAGCCCTATCATATATTTATAAGGATTTCCATACATAAGGATCATGTTAAGTCATATTAACTTAAAAACATCCCATCAGTTAAACTTTGTCATATGTCTGTATCTGGCTGAAGGGAGCTTGGGAAGTGTACTATTTGTTGTGGTAATTATGTACCCAGCCAATACTTTACGGGGAAAGTTGTGGAGGAATAAAGAGAGAATGCATCCCGGGGGATAACCGGCAGAGGCTCTGACACACTAGGGTAACACACCTACTTTACAGTCCCAGTCACCCGAAGTAGCAGCCCGAACACTGGGAAAAGCCAGAGGAAGAGGATCTGGACCCAGAATCAACAAAGGGCGGAACTGTGGAGCCTTCAGTATATTTCTGTCTCTGAGACATGGTAAGGACTTGTGTGTGAGAGAGCTGTGTGTGTGTGTGTGTGAGAGAGAGAGAGAGAGATGGGGGAGTAGAGAGATAGACATGGGGAGGGAAAGCAGAGATAAAGGTGGGGAAGTGAGTATGAGAGAGAAAAGTAGAGGGAGGAAAGAAAAAAGAGCATTTGAGACATGATAGGAGAGAAAGGAAGAAAAGAAAGAAGGAAAGGATGGGAGGAGGGAAGGAAGGAAGGAGGGAAGGAAGGAAGGAGGAAAGGAAGGAAGGAGGGAAGGAAGGAAGGAGGAGGGAAGGAAGGAGGAGGGAAGGATGGGAGGAGGGAAGGAAGGAGGAGGGAAAAAGGGAGAGAAGGAGGAGGGAGGGAGATATAGAGGGAAGGAGGAGAGGCAGAAAGGATGGAAGGAGGGAGAGAGAGAGGGAAGGGAGAGGTGTGTTCACCTGTGCGTGCACGAGGAAACAGTGCTGAGTAACACAAGGCGTCACAAGCCTCCGCTATAATTTAATATCAAAATCCAGCTTCTCCAACACAGAGCGGATCTCACGGTAGCGCCCCAGGTCCCAGGAAGCAGTATAGGCTCACTGCAGTTTCTCCCTGCCCCCTTTCTGCTCCTCTGAGCATGGTCCTGATCCTGCATGACCCCCATCTCACCCTGTCTCCACCCCGGTGGGGTCCTGGAGCCTCTTGGGCAATCACGGAGTTGTTTCACCCATGTCATTGGCCGTGCTTTGGCCAAGGAGACCAGGGGCTTCAGGCTGCCATGTGTTTGCAGTGTGCTGGCGGCCTGAGAACACACATCTGTCAACCTTCACATCAGAGAACAAAAGCTTGGGTTTGACATGAGAAGGACAGCAAAAGAGCAGCCCTGACCTGACTGCCATGTGGCGTTCCTAAGCACGCAGAGATTCGGCCTGGAAGATATGCACAATACTTGAAAGAAGTCTTTTATCCAGGCAAGAGGGGATAAACACATCTGTACGGCATTGATTCCCCCCACCCCCTCGCCCCGCCTTTCTTTCTGGGATTTGAGCTGGGCTGGGGGAAGGAACAATGAAAACATTTGAAACATCTGACACTGAGTTGGGGTTGTGGGTAGGCAGCATTTGGGGGGAAATGGAAGGTGAAATGCCAAATTTAGTTTGGCTCTTCTTTGTTTCTGGCACCATTTTTCTCTCTTATATTCCACCCATGTTTTCCTTTTAGCACCGGTGGGGGGGACGTGGATCATGTAACATTCCTACTTAGCACATACATAGCTTGCCTTGTCTTGAAAGGGAAACATACACTGACAACGGAAACCTCACAACCTCCCGAGTGGAGACAGCCTTAGGATTCTGGCTTCCAGGATATTTATTTTGGTTACTGTTTAGTGCACTGAATACCAACCAGGATCCCTTGACTCACAACTGAAATGGGATCAGAATCCAAAGGCATGATGTCTCTGCTGGAAACACAAAGGTTGTAGCCATCCTAGAGCAAATGATTGTATTGAAGAAGAAACAGGTCATTTGTACAAGGATGGGGCCAAGTATATCCATGCGTCAGGAAGAGTTTGGTATGTTATATTCTGGAAGAGGTTGGGCTGTTTTATTGAGGGCCACCACACAGCCCACTGGTGCAGCGTGGGCTCTGCTGTGGTCTATCAGATGTCCCAGAAAAGGGATAAGTACAGCAGATCAGATGAGAGAAATCATGAAGTTTATCACCCGAGACTTAGAGGATTTGCCACTATTCATGTGGGTTATGTGTTGAGGCAGACCTTGGTTCAAACCTGGGTATTTTATCTAGGAGCTGAATGGCATTTGAAAACTCAACCAACCTTTCTGAGTTTCTTATTCTTTGTTTTCAGAAATAGGATGCTGTGAGATATAAATGAAAATATAATATATAGGTTTAAAAAAAGTATGATACACTAGGAACTTAACAAATGCTAAATAATCTATATTTTCTTATTTCTGCTGTGTCCTCAACTAGTTCATAAGCTCCTGGAGTGTGTACATACTCATTTTTGGAATTTCTATAAAATATTTAGCTTCAGTGTTTTGTAAACTTCCATCAAAAATTTCTTACTAGGGGCGCCTGGGTGGCGCAATTAAGCGTCTGCCTTCAGCTCAGGGCGTGATCCCGGAGTTCTGGGATCGAGCCCCACATCGGGCTTCTCCACTGGGAGCCTGCTTCTTCCTCTCCCACTCCCCCTGCTTGTGTTCCCTCTCTTGCTGGCTGTCTCTTTCTCTGTCAAATAAATAAATAAAATCTTTAAAAAAAAAAATTCTTACTAAATGTACCTTGCTGGATTGTAATAAACTTTCTTCGCTTTTAAGATAAATTTTTGGTGTCCTTTTTTGGAAAGTCCTCCTTGAGCTGCTGAAGTATTTTTCAAATAATAGTTTTTTAAAAACGATTTTATTTATTTATTAGAGAGAGAGAACGAGTTGGGGGAGGGGCAGAGGGAAAGGGAGAAGCAGACTCCCTGCTGAGCAGGGACCCCCCCCCCCGATGTGGGGCTCAATTCCAGGACCTTGAGATCATGACTTGAGCTGAAGGCAGATGCTTAACCGACTGAGCCACCCAGGCACTCCTCAAATAACAGTCTGATTGAAGTGTGGTTCATAGACCACAAAGTTTATGTTTTTAAAGCGTACATCTGGGTGGTTTTTGTATATTCACAGAGTTGTGTATCTATAACCACTATCTAATTCCAGAACATTTCATCAACCCAAATAGGAACCCTGTACCCAATAGCACTCATTCTCCATCCCCCCTTTCTCCCCTTGCAGGTCCAGGCCACCACTACTTTATTTTCTTTCTTTATATTTGCCTATTGCAGACATTTCATATAAATGAAATCATATGATATGTGGTCATTTGTGATTGGCTTCTTTCACTTACCATCATGTTTTCAAGGTTTATCCGTGTTGTAGCATATATCAGTACTCCATTCCTTTTTATGGCTGAATAATATTCCATTATACGGATTTACCACATTTTAATTATCTGTTCATCAGTTGAACATTTGAGTTGTTTCCATTGTTGGTTATTATGGATAATTCTTCTTTGAACATTCATTTACAAGATTTTGTGTGGACATGTTTTCAATTCTTTTGGGCATACATTCAAGAATGGAATTATTAAGTCATAACTCAATATTTAACTTTTTGAGGACCTGACAAACTGTTTTCCAAAGAGGCTTCATTTTTTTTAAAGATGTATTCATCTGTCTGAGGGAGAGAGAGAACTCACACATGTGCGAGTGGAGGGAGGGGCAAAGGGGGAGGAAGAGGACGAGCACAGAGCCTGACTTGGGTCCTGACTCCACAACCCAGAGATCATGACTGGAGCAAAATCAAGTACTGGGCGCTCAAGTGACGGAGCCACTCAGGCACCCCGATGCTGCACTCTTTTATATTATTGCAAGCAATATATAAGAGTTCCAGTATCTCCACATCTTTGCCAATATTTGTTATTGTCTGTCTTTATAAATTATATCCATCCTGGTGGGTGTCAAGTGATATTTTGATATGGTTTTGATTGCATTTCCCTGATGACTAATGATTTTGAGCATCTTTTCACATGCTTATTGGCTATTTGTATATCTTCTTTGAAGAAATGCCTCTTCAAATTCTTTGCCCATTTTAAATTAATTAATTAATTAATTAATTAATCAATTGATTTTAGAGAGAGATTGGGAGAGAGTGCTAGTGGAGGGGAGGGGCAGAGGGAGAGAATCTTAAGCAGACAGCACACCCAGCATGGAACCCGTTGCAGGGCTCCATCTCATAACCCTGAGACCATGACCTGAGCTGAAATCAAGAGTCAGTCGCTTAACCAACTGGGCCACTGGGCACCCCCTTTACCCATTTTTAAATTGAGTAGGCTTTTTATTATTGATTTGTGATTTTAAAAGTATATTTTGGATATAAGTCCCTTTTCAGAGATATGATTTGCAAATATTTTCTCCCATTGTATGGTTTGTCTTTTTGCTTGCTTGATAGTATCCTCTAAAGCACAAAATATTTAATTTTCATTTTAATGTGTTTTTTGTCACTTACGCTTTCTGTACATCTTTAAGAAACCATTGTCTAATCCAAGGTCATGAAGATTTACTTCTATGTTTTTTTCTAAAAGTTTCATAAATTAAAAAATGTTTTAGCATTTACATTTAGGTCTATGATCCATTTTCAGTTAATTTACATATATAGTGTGAGGTAGGGATCTAATTTCATTATTTTACACATGGTGTCCAGTTGTCTCAGACCATTTGTTGAAAAGACTATGATTTCTCCATTTAATTCTCTTGGCATTCTTGTTGAAAATCAATTGATCATAAATCTAAGGATTTATCTCTAGTTTCTTAATTATGCTCTATTGCTGTATATTTCTATTTTTATGCCAGTAACAGACTGTCTTGATTACCGTACATCTGAAGTTTTAAGATCAGAAAGTATGAGCACTTCAACTTTGTTCTTTTTCAAGATTGTTTTAGCTATTCCTGGTCCTTTAAACTTTCATATGAATTTTATTATCAGCTTCTCAATTTCTGCAAAGAGGGCATTTGAGACTTTGGTAGGGATTACACTGATCCTGTAGATCAACTTGGAGAATATTACCATCTTAACAATGGTAAGTCTTCCAATCTATGAACATGGTTTGTCTTCTCACTTATTTAGTTTCTTTCATTTTTTTTCCAGTAATGTTTTACAGTTTTCAATGTATAAGGTTTGTGCTTATTTAATTTTATTCCTAAGTATTTTATTTTTTGATGATATTATGCATGGAATTGTTTTCTCAATTTCATTTTTGGACTATATTGCAAGTTTATAGAAATGCAATAGATTTTTTTGTATACTGATGTTGTATCATATAACCTTGCTAAACTCATTTACTGGTCCTCATAGCTTTTTAGTGTATTCCTTGAGATTTTTTATATGAAAGATCATGTCATCTGTGAATAGAAATAATTTTACTTTTTTCTTTCTGAGACAGGTTTTTTTTTTTTTCCTTGCCTAATTGCACTGGCTAGAATCTTTAGCACAGTATTGAATAGAAATGGTGAGTTCTCATCCTTGTCTTGTTCCTAATCCTAGAGAGAAAGCATTGTTTTTCACCAGTAAGTATGATGTTAGCTGTGGGCTATTCATAGATGCCCTTGATCAGATTGAGAAAGTTACTTTCTATTTCCAGTTTGTTAAGGGTTTTTAGCATGAAAAGGTATTGGAGTTTATCAAATACTTTTTTTCTGTGTTTATTAAGCTGGCCATGTGTTTTTTCTTTGACTTAATTAATATTATGTATTTCACTGATTGATTTTCATATACTGCTTTCATATGTTGAACTATTCTTGAATTACTGGGATAAACTCCACTTGGTCATGATGCATAATCCTTTTTATATGTGGCTAAATTCTATTTACTAGTATTTTCTAGAATTTTTGCCTATACTCATAAGGGATATTGGTCTATAGTTATCTGCCTTATGACACGTTTGTTTTTGGTATCAGGGTAATACTGGTCTCCTAAAGGGAGTTGAGATGTGTTCCCTCCTCTTCAAAAGAGTTTGTGACGGATTGATATTAATTCCTTGCGTGTTTGGTAGAATTCACCTGTGCTGCTCTCTGGGCCTGGGCTTTTCACTGTGGGACCTTTTGATTATTACTCTAATCTCTTGTTATAGGTATATTCAAATTTCTATTTATTCTTTTTTTTTTTTTAAAGATTTTATTCATTTATTCGACAGAGACAGAGACAGCCAGCGAGAGAGGGAACACAAGCAGGGGGAGTGGGAGAGGAAGAAGCAGGCTCCCAGCGGAGGAGCCTGATGTGGGGCTCGATCCCAGATCGCCGGGATCACGCCCTGAGCCGAAGGCAGACGCCCAACCACTGTGCCACCCAGGCGCCCCTCTATTTATTCTTGAGTCAGTTTCTGTAGTTGTGTCTTTCTGGGAATTTAAAAAATTTCATGTATATTATCTAATTTGTCGGCAAATAATTGTTAATATTATTACCATAGAATACTTTTATTTTTGTAAGGTAGCTGTAGGGGGGAAAGCTGGCACAGAGAGAGTAGATCCATTGCTAGGTCTATCATCCCAGACAGCAAGAGAAAAGTGAGAATGAGAAACAAGCACTTCAGTGTAGTGATGCTCTCTCCTGATACATGTAGCTCCGTGGATGTCAGGATTCACTGATATCACCAGTCAAGTCACTTCTCTTTTCAGAACATACAAGGGTAGAGAGAAAAACTAGATGCAATCAGTCTATACGCCTCCTACAGGGGAGCAGAGCACACATTCCTTTTTTTTTTTTTTTTTTTTTTAAATCAGGACTCTTTCTAGAAAATTTCCAAACTTGAACTGGCTAAAGTAAAGAGCTTATTGATCCATGTAACTGAAAAGCTCAGGAATTCTCTAGGCCATGACAACTAAATTTCTTTTCCTCTTCCTCTACCTTTAGCGTGGTGGCTTTGTTCTTGGTTCTTCATGGTGGCTTTTGGCACTCCAGCGTCACATGCTCCCAGATTCAAGTCCTGCAGAAAAGAGGATGTTTCTTTTTTGGAAGTCCCAACAAAAGACTCACTGTATTTCAGTGACTCTGATTGGGTCATATGCCCACCCCCTGAACCAATCACTATGTCCAGAGCCATATAATGACCTGAGTAGCCACCACCTCTGGATCTGGCATGACATCAACTCCATCCATAATGCATATGAGTGAAGTATGAGACAGGTGGCTCTGGAGAGGAATATTCAAGGGTACCATTCAAGGAAAAGAGTTATAATGGCAAAGAAAGACAGATGTTCACTGCAATGCTTGTCCCATTAACATCTTTGAGATTTATGTTGTCTAATATGATATCCATTAATCACACATGGCTTTGAACACTTGAGATGGGGCAAGGTCAAACTGAGATATAAGAGACACATCAGGTTTTGAAGACTTGGTAAGTGAAAAAAGAATGTAAAATATCTCATTAATAATTTCCTTATATAGATTACATGTTGAAATAATTTTGAATATATTGCATTAACTAAAATATATTATTAAAACTAAATCCACCTTTTCTTTTTATTTGTGTAGTGTGGCTACTAGAAAATTTAAATTTACATTTGTGACTCACATTATATTTCTATTGGACTATGCTGTTCTAGATGTTTCTATTCATGTTTCAAATACCATATTAGATGTGCGTGTTATCTGTCTTAGATAATTACCCATTTTCAATAGAATGAATACAGACTTCCTCAACAATCTGACTCCAATATTGTATTTCAAACTTATTTCCCTAGTAGGTAGGACCATATCTCCTGGGCTATGTTATACCCAAACAGCCCTCTGTCCTCTTCCCTCCCAGTCCAGCCTGCAGAGATGATGGAGCCAGGACACAGAAGAAAGAAGTGGATGAGAGGGTGTATGAAAAAGAGACAGGCTGTCATATGAAGACTCATTCATCTCTTGATGCTTAAAGCCATAGTTAGAGAACCATCATTCTCCGAAGTGCCCCAGAGTTTTAGGGAATGCCTGGGGGCATTCCCCCAAGTAATCTAGTCTTGGACTTAATCCAACTTGGACTTCCTGGAAACTTTTCTTAAGATCCATAAATAGCCTTGTTCCCCCTTTGGCTTAAACTATTTCATCTGAATTTTGGCCAGTTGTTTTCATCAAGAAGCATCAGAGAAACATAGCCTTCATAGTACTACGGATGGTAAATATAAATGAAACAATTGAAAGTTTCTGTGACGTTAGTTTAGAGGGCAAAACAGATCAGGAACTGGGACCCAGATCCTTGGGCAATGCATTCAGTGCTTTTACTTTCTGTACCACATTGGGCCACAAGAGAGAAATACTAAACAAGTACCATGCACCCTTTATAAAAGGGGATGATGTCTGCTTTCCTTCTTCAGGCAGTCTTCCTGTGGAGGGAAGTGGAAGAGATTGTGGGCACAGGGCCATGGTGTCTGTTGTGTCTGTACTTGTTCCATGAGTTTTGAGCTTTTCCCTCAGTCCCCCAGGAAGCAATGTATGCTAAAGTTTCCTGCTGATGTTTTCCCTCTTTTCAGGAAAAGTGTCTGGGAAGAGTACAATGCAGACGCTATCCTTCTTAGAAGGAGACTACGACCTTGGGCTCAGGCCTGTGGTGCTCTGTAGAACTGAGTCTGGCTCTGTCACAGAGGTCAACAGACACACCCGTAGTCTGATAGCTGTGAATCCCAATAGTAAAACCTCCAGAGTAAACTGAGTTCAGGCATAGCTTGATCCAGGTGCTCACAGGTTTTATCGGGAAGCTGCTTTTCTACACCTCTGTTTCTATCCTCTTTGGTACTGACTTCATTGTTAGGGTGGGCAGCTTTATTCTGAGTGACCTCTGGTAGCTCTAGGTTTAGAGCCTCATAATTGAATGACTCTTCTTTGATCATGCCAACAACATTTCCAGAATTAACTCTCGGACCCCCATATGCTATATTTCCACTGTTGAACTATTTCATTGGTTTGTTGTTTGTTAAACCATTCCACCAAAATACATGGAT